>NW_024403566.1:0-10000 GCF_007990345.1 Gossypium hirsutum | reverse complement strand
CTTATATGTTCTTGTACTGTAATTTATTTAAAGTACTAATTAGATCTTTTAGTGTTTAGGTATGAATTGATCTAGCACTCACCTCCCTTGGGTACAATCCTCAGAGTATTCACCTACATCATTGTAAAAATATATTACAACTCAGCCTGTATATATGCCGATATTGCCTTGTCGTTTTATATTTTATTGCAGTATTCACACTCTGGATGTGAGTACGTTTAGAGGCAATCACCTAACCTCTCACAAAAAATAATGCAAAAGCAAGTCATATACAAAGACTTGGCGAAGTGGGTTCACCAAGTAGGAGAGGAAGTTTAGGGGGACTTCGCACTAAATAAAGAAGAGGTAGTTTGTTTTTGTTGAAGACTCTATGCACCCTATGATAAATTGATACGGCATGTGATCCTTATTGGGGCTCATAACAGCCCTTACGCTATGTACCCAAGAAGTAATAAGATGTACCATAACCTCCATGGTTATCATGGACTTTGCTAGTTGACTAATTAGAAGATGTGTCAAGCGTGTGTGCAGTTGGGAGTACACATCGGCTTTTGCAAACTACTGCAAGGGTGTATACATAAAAAGTAGTTCAACTATGATACCAATTTCCCATATAGATTCGATCTAGATGATTCAAGTTTGGAATAATGTACAAGAGCATTGATAATACTAAATTTTTCCTAGATTTCAGTATAGTTCACAAAAAAATAAAATTTAAAATATAAACTATGAAAATGAATGCATGTAGGTTCATCATTAAGAAAGTATTGGAGTCTTAGAAATAGATGATTTTTCAACTATGTATCAAATAAGAGTTAATATGTAGTTCATTAATCTTCTCAGTATATGTGGTACATGATTTTTTTTCCTATGCAGGACCTGAATTCTGTACCTATTTTGAACTTCGATACAGACCCGGGTTGACATGAGTCGTACCAATTGTGTGATCGAATCTGTATTGGAATAAATCTAAATAACAACTTTAAATTATAAATGATAAAGGATAACATTTTCACATGAAATGTAACCCAAATGCCTAAGTTAAACTGATCGAGGTACATTAATCATCGAAGAGGTGTAAAAAAATTGGTTAAAATGAGATAAAGTATTAGGTACATAAAAATTTCCATTATGAATCCTGATATTCAAAATACAGTTTTCATCCAAATAGTCTACTTGCATTTAACAAAAATTTCTTACCACAGTATTTAAATAGAGTACAGCCAAATGTTTACGTAAAACTCAGATTTACAAAAACCTTATTACTTGTTTTATAAACATGACACTTCCGAGACTCCAACGAGTCGAGTCTAGCTACAAAGACGGAAATTACTTGAAGAGGATCATTAAGGGTGACTACCGACTTAGTATGAGTTCGACACGTGACTAAAAATAGAACTAGGAACTCAATTCGATAGTGAACATACTTAGATATACATAGAGTTAGAAAGTAAATTGAACAACGTCCAAAGAAATAATAATTCAAACATCATGTCACACAGAGACACTTAGTCACAAGTGTTATTCAGTCAGACATAATACAGTTAAATAATTTTACACCTATAACATCACAGATGCGTATGCATGCAGTCTAGTAATACCATCTAGTCAACACACCTCTCGTCCCAAATACACCTGAAAAGATTATATGCCATCAAACAAACACACCACATAGGACTCGAAAGGCCATCCAACCTAACACATGTAGTGACTAAGCTAAGATATAACACAACAGGTTGGCATATATGCTGTACATGCAGTAGGTAACTGCTGTAAGACATGTGCGGTTTAAACTGGCAGATAGATATATTATGCGCAAAGTTAACGTATATGCGGTACGTACGATAAACATTGTATGATAAGTGAAGTTAAACTAGCAGATATATCAGAATAATCTTCTTCTCTTCCCCAAACACTTTATCAAGTGCACGCATGCTTATAACCTCACAAAAACAATGAACACATCGACAGACAGTTAGGCAGAAACAAACATGCACACACCTAGCTAACCAAATTCAGAATCAGATATCCAGTTCACAGTCGCAAATAACACATAAGTATGGTTGTGGTCCAAGTCGATGCTGCTGCACATAGTGTGTGACCTACATCCATCTAGGGGTCCTTGATCCTTGTAAAAGGCCTGATTGCCTGCACTCGGGTGTCATCCTAATCTTAAAAGTGCTCCACACAAGCTAATACCTACAACTGTGGTTGCTCAAGACACCATATATGTCGCTAATGAAGAATGATTCTCTGGAGAATAAATTGTTAAAAATGTAACTGAAAGCATCGTTGATAAAGTACTTGTAATTTTTTTCCATGTTTGATTTCTTCGAAAGTTATGTTTCACAAAAGAAAATTAAGTATTAGTTAAATATAAACTATAAAAATGTAATGACCGTGTAGGTTTATCATTTAATAGAATGATATTGGAGCTCGTTTATAAATAGATAAATATCTCACTCATGTATCAAAGAAGAGTTATAGCAGTTCCCCTAACTTGTCCAGAAGTATCTAGTTGGTACATGAAATTTATTTTACTCCTAGTTTGTAGCTGAGCCTGTAATCCATTAGCTTATTTTGCACCTTCGACTAACACAAACATCTGTGTTGACAGGCATTGTATCCATCTAGTGTTACACTGGCAACCTTTCAATATGCCACGAGGCTAACATAATTTGAAATATTATAAGAAACTTTAAAATATTAAATTGAGAAAAGAGAATATTTTTTTCACATAAAAATAACCTGGACATTTGGATGTCCAGACACATCGAAATTTGTAATGACCTGAATAATTTATTTTGTTTCTGTAAATAATTGATTTAATTGAGTATCTGTTCATGGCTAAGTATCCTGGGTGTGTGTATGAGGTCTTGGTTCAAGTCCCACATTTATTATTTTGGTCCAAGCCTTACCCTGTGGATTGGCTTACATAACATTTTCTGTTAATTCAAATTAGAATAGCTTGTGGTTTAAGTGGTAAGAAGGTTAGTGTGTTAGGGTCCTGTGTCGAATCATGTGATGGTGTTAATTTTTCTGGTGTCTGATAGAGTTTTAGTGAGCTAAACTTCTGTGGTGGTTGTGAGTTAGTGGGTTAGCTGGAGAGAAATAACAGATTTGGGATGTTATTTTTATTTAAATTTATTTATTTTCAAATTCATTTTCTCTCTCATTCAAGATTTGGATGGTTTTCTACCATTCTCTTTGATTATACCGTTTGGTCCTTTTATTTAGCATCTACGTTGTTTTCTTTCTCTTTCTATTCTTTCATTCTCTTCAATCGGTTTACTTTCTCTTTTATACTTTTTTCGCGCGATCATGGTAAGCTTTTCATTTCATTTTTGTTTTGTGGCGTGACGATTGTTGTAAAAAATCTAAATTTGCAAATGATTGTGTAGTGATGGCGGTGAATCTGTAGTTCTCGCTTCGATGGTTTAACTTTGCATGTAGTCATTTTTGGTGGTAAGTGTGGAATGTTGCTCGATTTATTTGGTTGTTTTGTAAGTCGGTTGTTAATAGGACTTTCGGGTTCTATTTTTAGCTGTTGGTGGTCTCGGCTAGTTTCGCATCAAAACTGTAACATGTGTGTTCCCAAACATAAAAATGAGTTTTACAAGAGCCAAAATGCTTACATCTACGCCAAACGGCGTGTGGCCGGCGTGTCGTGCCATATGCGAGACAAGGCCATGAATTGATGAGGCATGGCCGTGTGCAAGACCCGACCATGTGTGCGAGAGTGTGTCCTGTGGCCACACGTGTGACAGCCCAAAATTGACCCTAGTCGGGAAGTGGTTTCGGGACCACTAAACCGAGTCACCGAAATGTTTGAATGTGATATTTATTGTCTAGAATATGTAATTATGAATGTGTGAAAATGTCAAGCTTCGATTTAGTCGATTGCATGTGAATTTAGTCAATAGGACTTATGTGCGACATTTTTGAAATGTGATAGGTCGAAGCATAAGGACCTATTAGAGCATGAAATAAAAAGGGGGGACTTGCATGTCAAATTCCCCCCTAACTAGTAGTGGCCGGCCATGACAAGCATGGTAGACCAAGTGTGATGGGCAAGACATGTCATAGACATGTTGTGTGGTGCATCATGGGTGGAAAAAAATAAATAAGGAGCATGGGCATAAAATAATGAAGGGAATATGATGAAAACAAAAAAAAAGTGTGTAGTTGTTCCCCCCCATTGCCGTGAGTTAAAGAAAGAAAAGAGAAAATTTTGTTCATCCTTTTTCACTTCATTTGGCCGAAAATTCAAAGGAAGGAGGAAGGAGTTCTTGCTTCATGTTTGGTTTGGAAGAGGATTAGGAGGAGGTTTGGCCATACTTGTATCTAGATCAAGGTATGTTTGAGGTTGTGCCATGAGATTCATGCATGTTTTAGTTGCTAGCTTGAGTTCTAATTAGCCCATGGTTCAAATCTTTGCTATGTCATGGGGATGATATTCGGCCTAGGTAGATTTTGTGTTAATGCCATTGCATGATAAATATGAAGCTTGTTAATGATGCATGTGATGGTGGATTGATGATTCTTGAATCTTCTTTTAGCATTTTTGAGTGAGCACATATGTGCATTGGTTGCTAGATGGAGAAGAATCGGCTAGCAAGTTGTGTGCTAAGGCCGAATATAATTTTTGTATATTAATGAGTAATGCATGTGTTAAATTGATGGAAAGGGAGAGGATGCTTTACTAGTGTATATATGTGTGTATTAGCCAAGTTTTGAACTTGAAACAAAAGGGTGTTTAGTCAATACAAGTGACCATACTTGTAGAATGTATTAAGTGTTGAAATCGGCCCCAACATAGACATGCATATTCGGCCATAGGAAGGAGATTGGTGTTGCATGTATTCGGTTAGAGGCAAGCATATTGATGCTTTTGTCTTGGCTTAGAAAATTCGGCCAAGGGGGAAAAATTAGCTAAAATGTTGAGTTTGATTCATGATTCCGTACATATGTGACTTTAATGTCTAATGTATAAAAATGGGCTAAGTGCCTTGTGTTCCTCTTTCCGATGCTCAAATGATTAAATCAATTTATTGTTTAATTAAGCTCAAGAGCAAAGGGGAACTAAATCCGATAAAGGGAAGGAAAAAGTGGTCGAATAGCTATCGGAATCGTTCGACAACACCCGAGGTAAGTTCTTGAGTAAAAGAGCTTAAATTATGATTTGATTAGATCATGTTTTAAGCAAACCAAAATCATGCTCTTTGTGTGGCTATTGAGCCGAAATTGCAAGAATGATAAATGTCTTGTGTTTGAGTTTTACTAACGAAAACGAAATACGAATGTGCCATGATTTATTGTTAAAGGTGCATGGTTATTTGAATGATGTCCGGGCTAAGTCCCGAAGGCTTTGTGCTAAGTGACCATATCCGGACTAAGATCCGAAGGCATTTGTGCGAGATACTAATTCCGGGCTAAGCCCGAAGGCATTTGTGCGAGTTACTAAATCCGGGTTAAGTCCCGAAGGCAATTGTGTGAGTTACTATAACCGGGCTATGTCCCGAAGGCATTTGAACGAGTAGCTATATCCAGTTAAATTCCGAAGGTACGTGATTTGGGAATGAATGATCTTGCTGTAAAAATTTCAGTAAATACTCTAGAGACATCCCAACATTGAGGTATGTTTCGTATGTGCTTGAATTTAGTTGAGCCCTTACAAATAAGTATTCGCTCAGTTGATAAACGAGCTACCGGCCTTGGCTAAGTTGATCTTTTGTGTATGTACATAAGGGTTGGTAATGTGAAGCAAGTATGATATCGAAAATTTGTGCATATGAAATTATTCGTTTAGCTATATGAATGCTATACTTGAATTCCTTACTCAAAACTTACTAAGCATAAATTGCTTACTCCGTTTCTTTGATCCTCTATTTTATAGATTTTGGTTCTCCAGCTATCGGACTCGGGATTTTGAAGTCGAAGTCACCCACACTATCAAAGCCCCCCCTTTTGGTACAATTTTGGTTGAACTTCGAAATGGCATGTATAGGACTACCCGTTTGTTGTGGGTCATGGACCCTTTGGACTTGTATAATTTTGGATAGCCATGCGAAAATGGCTTATATATGTTTGAGTGTAATGTTATAATCATTTGGTATGGATATGGTTATTGAGAGGTGTGGATAGGCTTGACAAGGATTGGCCATGGGAATGGTTAATCACTATCATAAATTGTGCTACTTATGCAAAAAGGGCTAGTTGAATCATGGAAACTATGAAATAGGTAAAGTCTACCTTAAAGGCAGATGCTGACAGCAGCAGTGATGTAGATTTGGAAATTCACTAAAAATAGTAGGAATGGAATTAAATAGTGAATAAATTATGTAAACGAACCTTGATGAATCTATTTCATAGGAAAGTAACGAAACAATCATACGGACAGTATGTTAAGAGATATTCAGGTTCTTGTGAGACAGGGCCAGAACGATTTTTGGATTTCCTGTTCCGACTTTGGAAATTCATTATAAATTAACCAGAGACAATTAGGAGACAATCCATATATGTATAGATTCCTCTCTGAGTCTAGTTTCTATAGAAACAAACGGCATCAGTATTGAAGCCCTGTACAGGGAGATATCCAAGTCGTAATGCGCAAAGGTCAGGGTAGTCGATCCCTGTAACATGGAGACTTTGACTAATAAACTGTACTAATTGGCCCAACCAAAAATTCTAGAAAAAGATATGTAGATAGGCATATGAGTCTAGTTTCAGGGAAAATTTATGGAACTGGATTCCGAGTTTCTGAACTCAAGATATGATTTTTAAAGCGACTATTACGCAGATTGGCAGTGTCTGGAAAATTTTTAAAGTTTGTTAACACCTCGTGTTCGACTTCGGTGACGGTCTCGGGTTCGGGGTGTTACATTTGATTGGTATCAGAGCCAGGTTTAGTCGATTCTAGGACTACCGTAATGCGTTGGGTCTAGCTATACATGCCATTTTATGTGATTATTTGATAGTGTGGTGATTTCTGACATTTGCAAATGTGTTTATTTATAGTAATGGATCCTGATCCCGACCGAGCGGTAGCTGATGATCTTGAGAGTGTAGCACCTGGTCCCACACAAGGGACAGCGCCGGTGAACTCTCAACCTAATGCTAGTAACTCGAAAGATGAAGCTAGACAAGCTTTCTATAGCGTGATGAATGATTGGTTCAACCAATACATTCGAACTAATACGGCTGTTCCACAACCTCCCTTCCCGACTAATACAACCCCCGCACCTACAATACCTCCGGTAACTGACCAAATAAGGTCAAATAAGCCCCCAGTTGACAGAATCCGAAAACATGGGGCTACTGAATTTAAAGCTACGGATAGCGACGATGCCGAACAAGCTGAATTTTGGTTGGACAACACTATCCGGGTACTCGATGAGCTATCTTGTACACCCGATGAATGCCTAAAGTGTACTATCTCCTTGCTACGTGATTCTGCCTACTATTGGTGGAGTACTCTGACTTCTGTTGTGCCCCGAGAGCAAGTAACTTGGGAGTTTTTCCAAACTGAGTTTCGGAAAAAGTATATCAGTCAGAGATTTTTTGATCAAAAACGGAAGGAATTTCTTGAGCTTAAGCAAGGTTCTATGTCAGTTACTGATTACGAGCGAAAATTTGTTAGACTTAGCAAATACGCTCGGGAATGTGTTTCGTCCGAGGCTATCATGTGTAAACGCTTCGAGGATGGGCTGAATGAAGATATAAAAATGTTCGTTGGCGTTCTTGAAATACGAGAGTTCGTAGTACTTGTCGAGCGAGCTTGTAAAGCCGAAGAGCTTAGAAAAGAAAAACAAAAAGTTGATGTGGCAACTGGAGAGTTTCATAAAAGATCTTCGGGAAAGTCTCTTCAACAGGCATCGAAGAAAATTCGAGATGAGGTGGGCTGGTCGAGAGGCACTTCGGGCCTTTTTAGACGAGATCGTGATCGACCCCTTGTGGGTACACGAGGCACTTCGGTCGCCAGTGTTGGGAATGAACGTCGAGACAGAACGAAATGTCAATATTGCGGTAAATGGCATTCGGGGAGTTGTAGATTCCCTGACCGCTCCTGTTACAAGTGCGGATCAGTTGACCACTTCATTAAAGATTGCCCGAGGTTGTCTGAACAGAATGTAAATCAGAGTGGGAAACCGGGTGCTACCACTGCTCGAGGTAGACCATCTGGAAATACGGGCAATGCTAGTGGTGGTCAGAGAGGATCTAGAGATGCTACGACCAGATCCGAGGCTCGTGCGCCTGCTAGAGCTTATGCTATACGTGCCCGCGAGGATGCTTCGTCGCCTGATGTTATTACCGGTACTTTTACTCTCTTTGATACTAATGTAATTGCTTTGATTGACCCCGGTTCTACTCATTCTTACATATGTGAAACCTTAGCATCCAGTAAGACTTTACCTATTGAGTCTACTGAGTTCGTAATTCGGGTGTCAAATCCCTTGGGTCATTACGTGCTTGTCGACAAAGTGTGTAAGAAATGTCCCCTAGTAATTCGAGGTTCCTGTTTTCCGGTGGACTTGATGCTTTTGACATTTAATGAATTTGATGTTATTCTCGGGTTGGATTGGTTGACTGTGCATGATGCGGTTGTGAATTGCAAAAGCAAGACGATTGAATTGAGGTGCGCAAATAACGAAGTAATCCGAGTTGAGTCTACGGACTTGGATGGGTTGCCAGCTGTAATATCCTCAATGTTGGCCCAGAAATATGTAAAAAAAGGGTGCGAAGCATACCTTGCGTATGTACTTGATGACAAAGAATTAAAAAAGAAACCCGAATCTGTGCCGGTGGTTTGTGAATACCCGGATGTTTTTCTTAAAGAATTACCGGGTTTACCACCTGTTCGGGAGATAGAGTTTGGTATTGAGCTTGTACCTGGGACTACGCCGATTTCGATGGCTCCGTATCGTATGGCACCAACCGAGTTAAAAGAGTTGAAAGCTCAGTTGCAAGAATTGACGGATAGAGGTTTTGCTCGACCAAGTTTCTCACCTTGGGGTGCACCAGTATTGTTCGTGAAAAAGAAGGACGGAACCATGAGGTTGTGCATTGACTATCGTCAACTGAATAAAGTGACGATAAAGAACAAATATCCGTTACCGCGTATCGATGATTTGTTCGACCAACTGAAGGGAGCCTCACTGTTCTCAAAAATATATTTGAGATCGGGCTATTATCAGTTGCGAATTCGAGATTCGGACATACCCAAAACTGCCTTCAGAACGAGATATGGTCACTACGAGTTCTTAGTGATGCCGTTTGGGCTCACTAATGCCCCTGCGGTATTTATGGATTTGATGAATCGGATCTTCAGACCATATTTGGATCGGTTCATAGTTGTGTTCATTGATGACATCTTGGTCTATTCAAGAGATGAGACCGAACATGCTGAGCACCTGAGACTTGTGTTGCAAATTTTGCGATATAAGCAGTTATATGCTAAGTTCAGTAAGTGTGAGTTCTGGTTAAGAGAGATTAACTTCTTGGGTCATGTGGTATCCGCATCGGGTATTCGAGTTGACCCGACCAAAATTTCAGCCATACTTAACTGGAAGCCTCCAAGAAATATTACCGAAGTTCGGAGCTTCCTGGGGCTCGCCGGTTATTACCGACGATTTGTCAAAGGTTTCTCGATGATAGCCACACCAATGACGAAGCTACTTCAAAAGGATGTTAAGTTCGAATGGACGGAGAAATGTAAGAAAAGTTTTGATCAACTAAAAACTTATTTGAGTGAAGCTCCAATTTTAGTGCAACCCGAGTCAGGCAAAGAGTTTGTCATTTATAGTGACGCATCCCTACTTGGGTTGGGTTGCGTATTGATGCAAGAAGGTCGAGTGGTGGCCTATGCGTCGAGACAATTAAAGCCACATGAGAAAAATTATCCGACCCATGATCTTGAACTAGCTGCCATCGTATTTGCTTTAAAAATATGGCGACATTACTTATTTGGTGAAAAGTGCCATGTATTTTCGGATCACAAAAG
>NW_024403565.1:0-10000 GCF_007990345.1 Gossypium hirsutum | reverse complement strand
CTTAACCAGAACTCACACTTACTGAACTTAGCATATAACTGCTTATCCCGCAAAATTTGCAACACTAGTCTCAGGTGCTCAGCATGTTCGGTCTCATCTCTTGAATAGACCAAGATGTCATCAATGAAACAACACGAACCGATCCAAATATGGCCTGAAGATCCGATTCATCAAATCCATAAATACCGCAGGGGCATTAGTGAGCCCAAACGGCATCACTAAGAACTCGTAGTGACCATATCTCGTTCTGAAGGCAGTTTTGGGTATGTCCGAACCTCGAATTCGCAACTGATAATAGCCCGATCTCAAATATATTTTTGAGAACACTGAGGCTCCCTTCAGTTGGTCGAACAAATCATCGATAGGCGGTAACGGATATTTGTTCTTTATTGTCACTTTATTCAGCTGACGATAGTCAATGCACAACCTCATGGTTCCGTCCTTCTTTTTCACGAACAATACTGGTGCACCCCAAGGTGAGAAACTTGGTCGGCCGAAACCTCTATCCATCAATTCTTGCAACTGAGCTTTCAACTCTTTTAACTCGGTTGGTGCCATACGATACGGAGCTATCGAAATTGGCGTAGTCCCAGGACAAGCTCAATACCAAACTCTATCTCCTGAACAGGTGGTAAACCCGGTAATTCTTCAGGAAAAACATCCGGGTATTCACAAACCACCGGCACAGATTCGGGTTTCTTTTCTAATTCTTTGTCACCAAGTACATACGCAAGGTATGCTTCGCGCCCTTTTCTTACTTATTTCTGGGCCAACATTGAGGATATTACAGCTGGCAACCCCTTTAAGTCCGTAGACTCAACTCGGATTATCTCGTTATTTGCGCACCTCAAATCAATAGTCTTGCTTTTGCAATTCACAACTGCATCATGCGCGGTCAACCAATCCAAACCAAGAATAACATCAAATTCATCAAACGGCAAAAGCATCAAGTCGCCGGAAAACAGGAACCTCGAATTACTAGGGGACATTTCTTACACACTTTGTCGACAAGCACGTAACGACCCAAGGGATTTGACACCCGAATTACGAACTCAGTAGACTCAATAGGTAAAGTCTTACTGGATGCTAAGGTTTCACATATGTAAGAATGAGTAGAACCGGGGTCAATCAAAGCAATTACATTAGTATCAAAGAGAGTAAAAGTACCGGTAATAACATCAGGTGAAGAAGCATCTCGCGGGCACGTATAGCATAAGCTCTAGCAGGCGCGCGAGCCTCGGATCTGGTCGTAGCATCTCTAGATCCTCTCTGACCACCGCTAGCATTGCCCGTATTTCTAGATGGTCTACCTCGAGCAGTGGTAGCACCCGGTTTCCCACTCTGATTTACATTCTGTTCAGACAACCTCGGGCAATCTTTAATGAAGTGGTCAACTGATGTGCCTCGTGTACCCGCAATATCGACATTCGTTTGTCTCGACGTTCATTCCCAACACTGGCGACCGAGTGCCTCGTGTACCCGCAGGGGGTCGATCACGATCTCGTCTAAAAGGCCCGAAGTGCCTCTAGACGGCCCAATCATCTCGAAATTTCTTCGATGCCTGATGAAGAGACTTTCCCGAAGATCTTTTACGAAACTCTCCAGTTCCCACATCAACTTTTTGTTTTTCTTTTCTAAGCTCTTCGGCTTTACAAGCTCGCTCGACAGTACTACGAACTCTCGTATTTCAAGAACGCCAACGAACATTTTTATATCTTCATTCAGCCCATCCTCGAAGCGTTTACACATGATAGCCTCGGACGAAACACATTCCCGAGCGTACTACTAAGTCTAACAAATTTTGCTCGTAATCAGTAACTGACATAGAACCTTGCTTAAGCTCAAGAAATTCCTTCCGTTTTTATCAACAAATCTCTGACTGATATACTTTTTCCGAAACTCAGTTTGGAAAAACTCCCAAGTTACTTGCTCTCGGGGCACAACAGAAGTCAGAGTACTCCACCAATAGTAGGCAGAATCGCGTATCAAGGAGATAGTACACTTTAGGCATTCATCGGGTGTACAAGATAGCTCATCGAGTACCTGGATAGTGTTGTCCAACCAAAATTCAGCTTGCTCGGCATCGTCGCTATCCGTAGCTTTAAATTCAGTAGCCCCATGTTTTCGGATTCTGTCAACTGGGGGCTTATTTGACCTTATTTGGTCAGTTTCCGGAGGTAGTGTAGGTGCGGGGGTTATATTAGTCGGGAATGGAGGTTGTGGAACAGCCGTATTAGTTCGAATGTATTGGTTGAACCAATCATTCATCACGCTATAGAAAGCTTGTCTAGCTTCATCATTCGGATTACTAGCATTAGGTTGAGAGTCCGCCGGCGCTGTCCCTTGTGCGGGAGCAGGCGCTAAACTCTCAAGATCATCAGCTACCGCTCGGTCGGGATCGGGATCCATTACTATAAATAAACACATTTGCAAATGTCAGAAATCACCACACTATCAAATAATCACATAAAATGGCATGTCTAGCTAGACCCATCGCATTACGGTAGTCCTAGAATCGACTAAACCGTAGCTCTGATACCAATAAAATTGTAACACCCCGTACCCGAGTCCGTCGCCGGAGTCGGACACGAGAGGTTTGCAGACTTAAATCACTTCTTTGCACAATCCATTTTAAAATTTTCCAGGCAGTTGGCTAACTGCGTTACTATCACCTTAAAAATTATATCTTGAGTTTCACAACTCGAAAATCAATTTCGTAATTTTTCCCTGAAACTAGACTCATATGCCCATCTACATATTTTTTATAGAATTTTTGGTCGGGCCAATTAGTACAGTTTATTAGTCAAAGTCTCCCATGTTACAGGGATCGACTACACTGACCTTTGCGCATTACGACTTGGATATCTCCCTGGAAAGAGCTTCAATACTGATGCCGTTTGTTTCTATAGAAACTATACTCAGAGAGGAATCTATACATATATGGAATGACTCCTAATTTTCTCTGGTTAATTTATAATTAATTTCCAAAGTCGGAACAGGAAATCCAGAAACCGTTCTGGTCCTGTCTCACGAGAACCTGAATATCTCTTAACATACTGTCCATATGATTGTTTCGTTACTTTCCTATGAAAATAGATTCATCAAGGTTCGTTTACATAATTTATTCACTATTTAATTCCATTCCTACTATTTTTAGTGATTTTCCAAATCTACATCACTGTTGCTGTCTGCATCTGCCTTTAAGGTAGACTTTACCTATTTCATAGTTTCCATGATTCAACTAGCCCTTTTAGCACAAATAACACAAATTATGATAGTGATTAACCATTCCCATGGCCAATCCTTGTTAAGCATATCCACACCTCTCAATAACCATATCCATACCAAATGATTATAACATTATACTCAAAACATATATAAGCCATTTTCGCATGGCTATCCAAAATTATACAAGTCCGAAGGGTCCATGACCCACAACAAAAAGGGTAGTCCTATACATGCCATTTCGAAGTTCAATCAAAATTGTACCAAAAGGGGCTTTGATAGTGTGGGCGACTTCGCCTTCAAAATCCTGAGTCCGATAGCTGAAGAACCAAAATCTATAAAACAGAGAATCAAAGAGACGGAGTAAGCAATTTATGCTTAGTAAGTTTTGAGGAAGGGATTCCAGCACAACAAAAGTATAGCATTCATATAGCTAAACGGATAATTTCATATGCACAAATTTTCAATATCATACTTACTTCACATTACCAACCCTTTTATTCATACACAAAGATCAACTTAGCCAAAGGCCGATAGCTCATTTATCAACTGAGCGAATACTTATTTGTAAGGGCTCAACTAATTCAAAGCACATACGAAACATACCTCAATGTTGGGATGTTACAAGCATATTAACTGAAATTTTTACAGCAAGATCATTCATTCCCAAATCACGTACCTTCAGAATTTAACCGGATATAGCTACTCGTTCAAATGCCTTCGGGACATAGCCCGGTTATAGTAACTCGCACAAATGCCTTCGGATCTTAGTCCGGTTATAGTAACTCGCACAAATGCCTTCGGATCTTAGTCCGGTTATAGTAACTCGCACAAATGCCCTCGGGACTTAACCCGGATTTAGTAACTCGCACCAATGCCTTCGGATCTTAGTCCAGATATGGTCACTTAGCACAAAGCCTTCGGGACTTAGCCCGGACATCATTCGAATAACCATGCACATTTAACAATAAATCATGTCACATTCGTATTTCATTTTCATTACCAAAGCTCAAACACAAGACACTTATCACATTTACAATTTCGGCTCAATGGCCACATATATGAGCTTGATTTTGATTTACTTAAGACATAATCTAATCGAATCATAATTTAAGTCCCATTACTCGAAAACTTACCTCGGATGTTGTCGAACGATTCCGATGGCTATTCGACCACTTTTTCCTTCCCTTTATCAGGTTTAGTTCCCCTTTGCTCTTGAGCTTAATTAAACAAATAAATTGATTTAATCATTTGAGCATCGAAAAGAGGAACACAAGGCAGTTAGCCCATATTTATACATTAGACATTAAAGTCACATATGTACGGAATCATGAATCAAACTCAACATTTTAGCTAATTTTTCCCCCTTGGCCGAATTTTCTAAGCCAAGACAAAAGCATCAATATGCTTGCCTCTAACCGAATACATGCAACACCAATCTTCTTCCTATGGCCGAATATGCATGTCTATGTTGAGGCCGATTATATACATAATACCACACATAGATGGCATACATTTTACTAACTAATGCATTACATATTATAACTCAATACGCATCCATCATTTACTCCATAACTAAACCACCACCATATATAAACATATACCTTGGGATGATATATATATATGTACCATACCAATACATCATGTGCAAATATATATATGCAAGAGCCGAATCACAAGGCTGATTATAGCCATCTCATATATTTTCATCCCATACCCGAATCCGCAAGTACATTATAATAGCTTCCAACTTAATTCATTGTAAATTTCCCTTTATTTTTTTTCATGGCCGAATGCTCCTTCTACACCATTTACCTTCACAAAGCATGAATTTCATCATCCAACTTACAAGCTTACAATCTCATGAAGTTTAACCTCATAGTACCTATCAAACTCTCACTCATTAGCTTCTATCATAAACCTCCAACAACACCAAATAAACATATACTTCGTGGGTTTATGGTAGAACCAAGAAAGGAACTCTTAGATATCAAGATGTAAGCAACTACCATTTTTCATCTAAGTTTAGCATGAAACACAATCATCACCCTTATTAATCTTTTATAGCCGAAAACCATACTCACCCCCAAAATCAAAATTTCAACATGGTTTACAAAAATCACTTGATAACTCACTCAATATCAACTAAAATTTCAAAAGCTAGTACAAACTTCCTTACCTTAATAGTGACCTAAGATGACCGATTGCTTCACTCCCTTCTTCTTCCTTTCAATTCGGCCAAGAAGAACCAAAGAACACAACTTGTTTTTCTTTCTTCCTTAGAACATTCGGCCAAGGGAAATGAAGAAAGATGGACACTTTTTTTTTGTTTTTTCTTTCTAGTTTCGGCAAAATGGGGGGGGGGAACAACCACACACTTTTTTTTGTTTTCATCATATTCCCTTTCATTATTTTATGCCCATGCTCCTTATTTTATCATACTTCCCATGAAACACTAACTCAACATGTTTATGACATGTTCTTGCCCATCACACTTGGTCTACCATGCTTGTCATGGCCGGCCACTACAATTAAGGGGGGGAAATTGACATGCAAGTCCCCCCTTTTTATTTCATGCACTAATAGATCCTTATGCTTTCACCTATCACATTTCAAAATTTTCTCACATAAGTCCTATTTACTAAAATTCACCTACAATTAAACAAAATTCAAACACGAAATTTTCACACATGCACATGTACATATAATGAGCATCAATTATGACGGTTAATTATTTTTATGACTCGGTTTAGCGGTCCCGAAACCACTTCCCGACTAGGGTCAATTTTGGGCTGTCACAACTTCAACGACTTAATAAGTCACTATTAGATAAAATTTGAAAACACGGGGTTAAGAGTTTAGAGCTACCATTGATGATAATCTTGAATGAGCTAAATTTTGGCTTGAAAATACTATTTAGGTACTTGATGAATTGTTGTGTACACCAACCGAGTGTTTAAAATGTACTGTATCACTTCTGAGGGACACCGCGTATTAGTGGTGGAATACTTTGACATCCGTGGTGCCGAGAGAAAGAGTTGGAATTTCTTTCAAGTTGAGTTAAAAAATAAATACATCAGTCAGAGATTCCTCAATCAAAAGCACAAATAATTTTTAGAACTGAAATAGGGTCGTATGACTGTGACTGAATATGAAAGAGAATTCGTATAGTTAAGAATGTATGCTCGGGAGTATGTTTGCGTCGAAGAAATCATGTGTAAATGGTTCGTTGATGGGTTGAACGAGGATATTAAACTTATAGTTGGAATCCTAGAATTGAAAGAATTTGTTGTTCTGGTTGATAGATCTTGCAAAGTTAAAGAGCTTAGAAAAGAAAAGAGAAAAGTAGATTCAGAGGCTAGAGACTCGAGACTTGAGAAAAATTTTGATGAATAAGCCATATCAGTCTTTATCAAAGAAATAACGAGATTCGTATAGTCGATCCGATGCTTCAGTGGGATATCAGAATAGAGACCGTGGAAATCAATACATGAGTCGTAAAGCTCAAGTTACTTCAGTCTCGAGTGTTGGCAGTGTGAGAAACAATAAACCCGAGTGTGAACAGCGTGGAATACAACATTTTGGGGAATGTTGGGCGAATATAATAATAGAGTTCATTACAAATGAGGTACACGAGATCATTTTATTCGAGATTGTCTTGAGTTATCTGAGAAGGTTCAATTCCAAAATGCAGGACCCAGTAATACAACTGTAAGAGGGAGGCCACCGAGAAATGTTGGAAATGTAACCAGTAGTCGAGGCAGACAAAGGATTCGACTATGAGAACTGAAGCGAGAGCACCTGCTAGAGCTTACGTCATTCACACTCGCGAAGAGGCGTCATCACCTGATGTTATAACTTGTACCTTTTCTCTTTATGACACTAATGTGATTGCTTTAATTGATCCTGGATTGATACATTCGTATGTTTGTGATAATTTAGTGTCTAGTAAGAAATTAGCTATTGAATTTACTGGGTATATGATTAAAGTATCGAACCCCTTAGGCAAGTATGTTCTAGTTAATAAAGTTTGCAAGAATTGTCCTTTAATGCTCGGGGTTATTATTTTTCGACTAATTTAATGCTATTGCCATTTGATGAAATTGACGTAATTCTGGGTATGGATTGGTTGACTCTGCATGATGCCGTTGTAAATTGTAGACGAAAGATTATTGAACTGAAATGTCAGAATAGTGAAATCCTTCGAATTGAATCAGATGAGTCATGTCGTTTACCTATAGTGATTTCGTCTATGTTAGCTCAGTGATATGTGAGAAAAGGTTGTGAAACTTATCTCACATATATACTGGATACAAAAGTGTCAGAATCGAAGATTGAGTTAGTGCTGATAGTATGTGAGTTTCTGAATGTGTTTCAAGAGGAGTTGCTTAGATTACCACCAATCAGAGAGGTTGAATTTGCTATTGAGTTAGTACCGAGAACTTCACCGATATTTATAGCTCCGTATAGAGTGGCTCCGATAGAATTGAAAGAGTTGAAATCTCAGTTGCAAGAGTTAATGGATAGAGGTTTTGCACAATCTAGATTTTTGCCCTGGGCTGTGCCAGTTTTGTTTGTAAAGAAGAAAAACAGGTAAATGAGAATGTGTATTGACTATCGACAGCTCAACAAGGTTACAATAAAGAATAAATATCCGTTACCTAGAATTGATGATTTGTTTGATCAACTGAAAGGGACAACAGTGTTCTCAAAGATTAACTTAAGATCTAGCTATTATCAGTTGCGAGTTAAAGACTCAGATGTGCTGAAAACTGCATTTAGAAAGGGGTACGAACATTATGAGTTTCTTGTTATGCCTTTTGGATTAACTAATGCTCCGACAGTCTTTATAGATTTGATGAACTAGATTTTTAGACCGTATTTAGATAGATTCGTTGTTGTGTCCATAGACGACATTTTGATCCATTCACGAGACGAGTCTGAACACGCTAAGCATTTGACGATTGTGTTACAAACCTTGAGAGATAAGCAACTATATGCTAAATTTAGCAAATGTGAGTTTTGGCTCAGAAAAGTTGGATTTTTGGGGCACATTGTTTCAGCGAAAGATATTAGAGTTGATCTAAGCAAGATTTTAGCAGTTGTTGATTGGAAACGATTGAGAAATGTATCTGAAGTTAGAAGTTTTGTGGGGTTGGCTGGCTACTATCGATGTTTTGTTAAAGGATTTTCAATGATTGCTACACTGATGACCAGATTGCTATAGAAAGATGTGAAGTTTGAATGGTCTGAGAAATGTCAACAGAGCTTCGATCAATTGAAAGCCTTGCTAATTTGAGGCACCAATGTTGGTTCAACTTGAGTCAAGTAATGAATTTTTAATTTGCATCATTGAATGGTTTGGGTTTATTTTTTATGCAAGAAGGAAAAGTTATAGCTTATGCTTCTAGACAGTTGAAACCGCATGAAAAGAACTATCTAACGCACGATTTGGAGTTGGCTGCTATTGTTTTAGCATTGCAAATTTGGCGACATCATCTCTATGGTGAAAAATGTCACATCTTTCCTAAGCATAAGAGTTTAAAATATATAATGACTCAGAAAGATCTGAACTTGCTACAACGGAGATGGCTCGAGCTATTGAAAGATTACAAGTTAGTCATCGACTATCATCCATGGAAAGCAAATGTAGTCGCAGATCACTGAGTAGAAAATCATTATATACTTTGCGAGCGATGAGTACTCAATTGTCATTATCTATTGATGGTTTGATATTGGCTTAATTGAAAGCTAAATTGGTATTTCTTCAGCAAATTTGTGAGGCTCAGAAAGGTGATAGTAAATTGCAAGCTAAAAGAGTGCAATGTTAGTCGAATAGTGATTTAGACTTTTTGATCGGATTGGATGATTGTTTAATGTTCCGAAATAGAATTTGTGTACCAAATAATCCCTATATTATTTAGAAAATTTTGCATGAAGCACATAGTGGTAGTTTATCTATTCACCTGGGGAGTACCGAAATGTATAATGATTTGAAACAATTATATTAGTGGTCGGGTTTGAAACGAGACATTTCATAATTTGTATCGTAATATTTAGTGTGTCAGCAAATTAAAGCTGAACATCAAGTGCCTTCAAGTTTACTACAACCTGTAATGATACTAGAGTGGAAATGGGATAGAGTTATGATGGATATCGTATCGGGATTACCCCTATCTTCGAAGAAGAAAGATGCTATTTGGGTTGTTGTTGATTGACTGACGAAATATGCACACTTCATTCCTGTACGTACTAACTATTCACTTGATAAATTGGCTGAGTTGTACATTTCTAATATTGTTAGATTGCACGGAGTGCCAGTTTTGATTATTTTAGATAGAGATCCGAGGTTTCCGTCGCGATTTTGGAAGAAATTGCAAGAAACTCTGAGTACGAAGTTGAATTTTAGTATAGCTTTTCATCCACAAATTGACGGTGAAACTGAGAGTGTAATTCTTATTCTCGAAGATATGCTTCACTGTTGTGTTCAAAAGTTTGAAGGTAACTGGGAGAGATTTTTGCCATTGGTTGAATTCACGTATAATAATAGTTTTCAATCGAGTGTAAAAATGGCACCGTACTAAGTACTGTATGGTCGTAAATGCCGAACACCATTGTACTGGATTGAGCTTAGTGAAAAATAGATTCACGGAGTTGATTTGGTTAGAGAAACCGAAGAGAAAATGAAAGTAATTCGCGATTGTTTGAAAGCAACTTTAGATTGATAGAAATCGTACGCGGATTTGAATTGAAAAGACATTGAATTTCAAATTGG
>NW_024403564.1:0-10000 GCF_007990345.1 Gossypium hirsutum | reverse complement strand
CATCCATACCAAACCATACCATAGTTCCTCCAACCTATCGATTCAGTTTCATATCAATTCATGCATTCACATTCCATATACTCATCAATAGGACATTGAGGCAATTTCATAAATCAATTTATTTTCGTTACAATCAAACGACTAAACGGCCTTTCACCCATCCTAAGATAAATTTTATGTACGGGACTTCAAGTATATTTGTCACATAGGTTCAGACTTACCGAGCTCAACACCAAGTATAAGCATAGCACCTATTAGCCATGTACTCAAGACACTTACCCGATCCGCTGTCCGCGATCGACTCAATAGTGTCGCACACATAGTGTCCATAATGATTCACGAATGTATATTGAGTCCGCACACTCAGTGCTATATAATCAACTCGCACACTTAGTGCTACGTAATCAAATCGCACACTTAGTGCTACATAGTCAAACTCGCACACTTAGTGCCGCATGGTCAATTCGCACACTTAGTGCATCATATTCATTTCGCACACTTAGTGCAACATAGTCAAATCGCACACTTAGTGCTGTACAATTTAATCCCGCGCACTTAGCGCCAATCTCATGGTCATAAATGGTTATACCCGCACGTTTAGTGCCGAGATCAACAACTCAGTACATCTTACCTCTTTTCTTTTCATTCCACAATTTCATCATCACATACGTACATGCATATATATATATGTATATTTATTCATTCCATTCAGCATCAATACATAAACATTATGACCATTTGAAATAATACCAACTACATGCTTAATGACTTACCTTGTGTTGGGTAAGACGGTTCCAACTCGGCTACTCAGTGATCTTTTCTTTGCCTTTATCGGATCTAGTTCCCTTTTGCTCTTGAGCTTAAGTTCAACAAAATTTAAAATAGTCATTAATCGACTATTCAAGTATTACTTTCAGAATAATATATATATTGATTTGACTTTCACACACATAGATTATAGTACGCTTTATAATAATCAATAAATAACTCATTGGCAAATTTTCATTAATGTTTACAACAAAATCACATATTCACTACGAGCTGTTTTCCTGAGCAGTAGTCGCTAAATTGTTTATAACTGGAGCTACAAAACTCCAAATCACTAGCCGTTAATTTTCCCTGAATATAGACTCGTATATCTTCCATCCATAAAATTTTCAGAATTTTAGGCTTGGCCAATCAATACCAGATTTTTCTTAAAATTTCCCCTGTTTCACTGTTTGACTATTCTGACCACTCTTCACTACGAATCAAATTTCTCATTTTACAGAATTCAAAATGTGTTGTATTTGATCTCATTTGAAACTAGACTCATTAAGGAGTCTAAGCATATAAATTTTATCTTATAATAATTTTTGTACAATTTATAATGATTTTCTAAAAACAGAACAGGGAATCTAGTAGTCATTTTGACTCAGCCCCACAATACTTCAAATATCTCAAGATCGGTAACTCTTTTGTTTTTATAGTTTCTTTTGTAAGAAAATAGACTCTTCAAGCTTTAATGGCATAATTCACTCAGCTTCTAATTCAACTCCTACAAATTATGGCGATTTTCCAAAATCACCTTACTGCTGCTGTCCCCAAACAGATTATTACCAAATCAAATACTAACATTAGCATTTCACCTTAATAGCTAGCTTACCAAGCCTTAATTTAACATATAATTCACACATATCACATTCAGCTATATATACATTTATCATATTTCCATTTCAGCATATATAACTAACATTTATTCCGAAATTTTAATATCTAATTGCTTATAAACTTTCTTCGGATGTCGTTGACTAAATGATCGGCTACTCAACTACTTTCGATTTTCCCCGATCTAAATCCAATTCCTTGGTTTCTTGATCTTAACATATTCAAATAAATCTCATTTTAACATATTTTCATTCAATTTAGTCTAATAACGCATAAATGGGTAAATTACATTTTTACCCCTAATATTTCGCACTTTCACAATTTAGTCTTTATTCCACAAAACACAAAATACACAAAGTTTGGTCACACTCCTTAAGGGCCGAATCTTCCTAGTACCCATATAAGTCCATACATTTCATTTATTTCACCTTTGAGTCCTTCAAAAATTTATTTTTGTAATTTAGCCCTAACTACTCAAAATCACCAAAAACTTCAACACAAAACATATTAATCTTTAACATATCTTTCACTTTTCATCAACAACTATCAAAAAGCTCAAGCACTCATCAATGGCAAAACACAAAATCATCATTAATCCACAAAATTGAACCATGGGTTTTTAGAACTCAAGTCAACTACTAAAACATGCATGCATCTCAAGAACAACATCAAACATACCTTAGTCTAGCAAACCACCATAGCCGATTTTCTCAAGCTCTTCCCCTTCCTTTCTTTCCTCTATTCGGCCAAAGGTGTTCAAGAATGAACACATTTTTTTTTGTTTTCTTTCTTCAACTCACGGCAACAAGGGGGGGTATGGATGAGACCATTTTTTTTTTCATCACCCTTCCTTTCATTGTTTAATTACCATGCTCTTTATTTTATTTTTCTTAGCATACATCACTAGCATAACATGTTGGTGACATGTTTCCACCCATAGCATGACCAGCCACTATGCTTTAATTTGCCTAATTTGAAATGCAAGGACAAACACTTTCCCACATATATTAATGGGCCACTTGAACACTTGCCT
The DNA here is from genome assembly GCF_007990345.1 of Gossypium hirsutum. NCBI lineage: Eukaryota > Viridiplantae > Streptophyta > Magnoliopsida > Malvales > Malvaceae > Gossypium > Gossypium hirsutum. The sequence goes on along the minus strand of NW_024403564.1, from coordinate 7,320 downwards.
AGCATATTTCTAAATTGTCTCACATAAGTCCCTACTAATAAATTCCACATACACTGACCAAATTAAAGTATGAAACTATCACACAAGCATTTACGCACATCATAAACACAGAATATAATCTTTAATTATTTATAAGACTCGGTTTTGTGGTCCCGAAACACTTCCCGACTAGGGTCAATTTTGGGCTGTCACAACTCTCCCCCACTTAAGAAATTTTCGTCCCCGAAATCTTACCGGTAAATAGGTTTGGATATCGTTCTTTCATCGAGCTCTCGGTTTCCCAAGTAGCTTCCTCGACCGTGTTTGAGCCATACACTTTACTAGCGGAACTCTTTTGTTCGTACTCCTTCACTTCACGAGCTAGGATACGCATCGGTTCTTCTTCATAACTCATATCGGCTTGAATTTCAACTCTGATGGCTAATTATGTGCGATGGATCAGATCTATAGCGTCGAAGCATCGAACATGAAAGACGTCATCGAAACATGAAAGACGTCATGGATCTTTTCAAGTTCAGGGGGCAAAATCAATCGATATGCAACTGGACCAACTCGTTCGGAGATTTCGTACGGCCCAATGAATCTCGGACTCAACTTGCCCTTACGGCCAAATCTGAGTACCTTTTCCCAAGGCGAAACTTTAAGAAACACTTTACTGAATAACCCTGAACACTGATGTCGCTTTCAACTTTACATATTACTGTCGAAACAAATCCGGAATTTTCTTTCACCGAGCCATCCAAAACTGGTGTCGGCATTTACGGTCAGCCTCGGTGATTAAACTTGATTAAAATATTGTACGAATCATCAAAGTTCGTTCCATGAACACTGAACGATGCAAATCTCAACAATCCTCATATCAATTATGCTCGATTCCTTGGTCGGTAAAATCAGCTCGTTTTGCAATCCCAATTCATCATCCGACTTTGCCTAGTTCACAATCTGAGAGCATAATTCGGCTTTTAATTCAGCACTAACACTGTCAGGTAGAACAACAAGTGACTTCATCGCTCGCAAACAAACCAGTGATTTCCGGCTTAAGGCGTCCCGAACCACATTAGCCTTTCCGGTGGTATCATGAGTCAATCGTTGAGATCAGTCATATTTGAGACTTTTGTGATCCGAAAACACATGGCACTTCTCACCAAACAAATAATGTCGCCATATTTTCAATGCAAACACAATGGCGGCTAGTTCGAGATCATGGGTCGGATAATTTCTCTCGTGTGGCTTCAATTGTCTCGACGCATAGGCCACAACTCGACCTTCTTGCATCAATACGCAACCCAACCCAAGTAGGGATGCGTCACTATAAATGACAAACTCTTTACCCGATTCGGGTTGCACCAAAATTGGAGCTTCAGTCAAATGAGTTTTCAGTTGATCGAAGCTTTTCTGACATTTCTCCGTCCATTCGAACTTAACATCCTTTTGAAGTAGCTTCGTCATTGGTGTGGCTATCATCGAGAAACCTTTGACAAATCGTCGGTAATAACCGGCGAGCCCTAGAAAGCTCCGGACTTCGGTAACATTTCTCAGAGGCTTCCAGTTAAGTATGGCTGAAATTTTGCTCGGTCAACTCGAATACCCGATCGGATACCACATGACCCAAGAAGCTAACCTCTCTTAACCAGAACTCACACTTACTGAACTTAGCATATAACTGTTATCCCCAAAATTTGCAACACTAGCCTCAGATGCTCAGCATGTTCGGTCTCATCTCTTGAATAGACCAAGATGTCATCAATAAACACAACTACGAACCGATCCAAATACGGCCTGAAGATCCGATTCATCAAATCCATAAACACCGCAGGGGCATTAGTGAGCCCAAATGGCATCACTAAGAACTCGTAGTGACCGTACCTCGTTCTGAAAGCAGTTTTGGGTACGTCCGAATCTCGAATCCGCAACTATAATAACCCGATCTCAAATCTATCTTTGAAAACACCGTGCTCCCTTTAATTGATCGAACAGATCATCAATACGCGGTAACGGATACTTATTCTTTATCGTCACTTTATTCAGTTGACGATAGTCAATGCACAACCTCATGGTTCCGTCCTTCTTTTTCACGAACAATACTGGTGCACCCCAAGGTGAGAAACTCGGTCGAGCGAAACCTCTATCCGTCAATTCTTGCAACTGAGCTTTCAACTCTTTTAACTCGGTTAGTGCCATACGATACGGAGCGATCGAAATTGGCTAGTTCAGGTACAAGCTCAATACCAATCCTACCTCCCGAACAGGTGGCAAACCCGGTAACTCTTCAGAAAAACATCCGGGTATTCACAAACCACCGGCACCGATTCGGGTTTCTTTTCTAACTCCTTGTCATCAAGTACATACGCGAGGTATGCTTCGCACCCTTTCCTTACATATTTCTGGGCCAACATTGCTGATATTACAGCTGGCAACCCCCTTAAGTCCGCAGACTCAACTCGGTTAAGATATCAACCTCGGGATTGATTAGAGGGCATCTCTTACACACTTTATCAACAAGTACGCATTGACCCAAAGGGTTTGATACTCGAATTACGAGCTCAGTAGACTCAACAGGTAGAGTCTTACTGGTTGCTAAGGTTTCGCATACATATGAATGAGTAGAACCAGGGTCAATCAATGCAATCACATTAGTATCAAAGAGAGTGAAGGTACCAGTGATGACGTCGGGGGAGGATGCCTCCTCTCGTGCGCGAATGGCATATGCTCTAGCAGGAGTACGGTTCTCGGCTCGATCGGCCGTATCAGAGGCCCCCCTCTGACTACCACCCCTGCCTCCTAAAATTCTCGGTGGTCTACCTCTAGATGTCACTCCACTAGGTCTTGACCTTGAATCTTATTCTTCTCATCCAGCTCCGTGCAATCTCTAATGAAGTGGTCCTTCGAACCGCATCCGTAACAGGCCTGCTAGTAGACTTGCCCCAACATTCACCTAGGTGTCGTCTTCCACATTGGGGACATTCAGGTTTCTCGTGACGATTATTGCCCACACTAGCTACCGAAGTAGCTCGGGAGCCCATCGATGGTCTTGCCCTGATGGAAATTCCCGCAGTCGCCCTCGACTTATTAATGTCCTCCCTGAACTTCTTTACAGCTGAGAACGGAGCTTTGCCCGTCGATCTTTTACGATAATCTCTAGCTTCAAATTCAGCCTTCCTCTTCTCCTTTCCAAGTTCTTCCGCCTTGCAGGCTCGTTCGACTAGTGTTACGAATTCTTTTATTTCCAAAATACCCATTAGTAGCTTTAAATCTTCATTCAATCCTTCCTCGAACCTTTTGCACATAGCAACCTCATCAGCTACACACTCCCGGGCATACCTACTAGTCTTACGAATTCATGTTCGTATTCAGATACAGTCATACGGCCTTGCTTGATTCCAAGAACTCCTTACGCTTCTGATCAATGAACCGTTGGCTAATAAATTTCTTTCGGAATTCCGTTTGAAATAAGTCCCAAGTTACTCGCTCGTTCGGGACTATGGAAATCAAGGTCCTCCACCAATAGTAGGCTGAGTCTCGCAACAAAGATACAGCACATTTTAGACATTCGTCAGGTGTGCATGACAATTCATCGAACACCCGAATGGTGTTATCAAGCCAGAACTCGGCCCTTTCGGCATCATCAGTTACTATGGCCTTGAACTCCTCGGCCCCACGCTTCCTAATCAAGTCTACAGGTGGCTTACTCAGCCTCACAGGATCAGCGACTGATGGCATTACAGGCTCTTGGGGTGGATTATTCAAATTTGGGAATTGTTGGACAGCCGGGTTGGTTCAGGGCATATTCGCGACCCACTCATTCATCATGGTAAAGAAGGCTTGTTTAGCCCCCTCACCTTGATTATTCGCAGATGACTGAGGTTCAACAGGCGGCGTCCCTTGTGCAGGAGCAGCCGCTACGCTCTCAACGTCATCCGCTAGGGTTCTTTCTTCACCGGGGTCCATTTACTAATCAAAACAAAAACATTTCAACCTCAGAAGTCATCACACATTTAAACATTAACATTCGGCATGTATAGCTAGACTCATACGCGCTATGGTAGTCCTAGAACCGACTAAACCATAGCTCTGATACCAATCAAATGTAACACCCCAACCCGAAACCGACACCGGAGTCGAACACGAGGTGTTAACTGACTTTAACCCCTTATAAAATTTATTTTCCAGACACTCCCAATCTGTGTACTAGTCATTTTAAAAATCATATCTTGAGTTTCGTAACTCGAAAATCAGTTTCGTGATTTTTCCCAGAAACTAGACTCATGTGCCCATCTATGTATTTTTTCTAGAATTTTGGTCGGGCCAATTAGTACAGTTTATTAGTCAAAGTCTCCATGTTGCAGGGGTCGACTACACTAACCTTTGCCATTACGACCTGGATATCTCCCTGCACGGGGCTTCAATACTGATGCCGTTTGTTTCTATGAAAACTAGACTCAGAGAGGAATCTGTACATATATGATACGACCCCTAATTATCTCTGGTTAATTTATATTGAATTTCCAAAGTCGGAGCAGGGAATCCAAAAACCGTTCTGGCCTGTCCCACAAAAATCTGATTATCTCTTAATATACTGCCCATATGATCTTTTCGTTACTTCCTCATGAAACAGACTCATCGAATTCGATTACATAATTTATTCATCAATTAATTCCACTCCTACTATTTTTAGTGATTTTTCAATCTCATGACACTGCTGCTGCCAGCATCTGTTACGAAAGTAACTAGGTCCATTTCATGCCTACCCTTGATCCAACTCAATCGAACATTCGTGCCATTTTCGCATGGCTTAAAGTTTACATGCCAAAGTTCAAACACAACGTAATAGCTTATACATGCCAAAATGTTCTTCTAAGCCAACTAAGAAGAAAGTACCAAAACTTGCTATCCGGTTTGATGACTTCGATGACGGCCTGACCCCGCAAAAATAGATGAGTGCAAGCAACCTATAATGGGTGACAAGGAAACACCGAGTGAGTTTATAACTCAGTAAGTCATAAGCAATGCACTACCATCCATCAATAACATTATCACAAGAGGAAACAAAATGGAACGAGACAATTTACTCCATCCATACCGAACCATACCATAGTTCCTCCAACCTATCGATTCAGTTTCATATCAATTCATGCATTCACATTCCATATACTCATCAATAGGACATTGAGGCAATTTCATAAATCAATTTATTTTCGTTACAATCAACGACTAAACGGCCTTTCACCCATCCTACGATAAATTTTATGTACGTGACTTCAAGTATATTTGTCACATAGGTTTCAACTTACCGAGCTCAACACCAAGTATAAGCATAGCACCTATTAGCCATGTACTCAAGACGCTTACCCGATCCGCTGTCCGCGATCGACTCAATAGTGTCGCACACATAGTGTCCATAATGATTCACGAATGTATATTGAGTCCGCACACTCAGTGCTATATAATCAACTCGCACACTTAGTGCTACGTAATCAAATCGCACACTTAGTGCTACATAGTCAAACTCGCACACTTAGTGCCGCATGGTCAATTCGCACACTTAGTGCATCATATTCATTTCGCACACTTAGTGCAACATAGTCAAATCGCACACTTAGTGCTGTACAATTTAATCCCGCGCACTTAGCGCCAATCTCATGGTTATAAATGGTTATACCCGCACGTTTAGTGCCGAGATCAACAACTCAGTACATCTTACCTCTTTTCTTTTCATTCAACAATTTCATCATCACATACGTACATGCATATATATATATGTATATTTATTCATTCCATTCAGCATCAATACATAAACATTATGACCATTTGAAATAATACCAACTACATGCTTAATGACTTACCTTGTGTTGGGTAAGACGGTTCCAACTCGGCTACTCAGTGATCTTTTCTTTGCCTTTATCGGATCTAGTTCCCTTTTGCTCTTGAGCTTAAGTTCAACAAAATTTAAAATAGTCATTAATCGACTATTCAAGTATTACTTTCAGAATAATATATATATTGATTTGACTTTCACACACATAGATTATAGTAAGCTTTATAATAATCAATAAATAACTCATTGGCAAATTTTCATTAATGTTTACAACAAAATCACATATTCACTACGAGCTGTTTTCCTGAGCAGTAGTCGCTAAATTGTTTATAACTGGAGCTACAAAACTCCAAATCACTAGCCGTTAATTTTCCCTGAATATAGACTCGTATATCTTCCATCCATAAAATTTTCAGAATTTTAGGCTTGGCCAATCAAGACCAGATTTTTCTTAAAGTTTCCCCTGTTTCACTGTTTGACTATTCTGACCACTCTTCACTACGAATCAAATTTCTCATTTTACAGAATTTAAAATGTGTTGTATTTGATCTCATTTGAAACTAGACTCATTAAGGAGTCTAAGCATATAAATTTTATCTTATAATCATTTTTGTACAATTTATAATGATTTTCTAAAAACAGAACAGGGAATCTAGTAGTCATTTTGACTCAGCCCCACAATACTTCAAATATCTCAAGATCAGTAACTCTTTTGTTTTTATAGTTTCTTTTGTAAGAAAATAGACTCTTCAAGCTTTAATGGCATAATTCACTCAGATTCTAATTCAACTCCTACAAATTATGGCGATTTTCTAAAATCACCTTACTGCTGCTGTCCCCAAACAGATTATTACCAAATCAAATACTAACATTAGCATTTCACCTTAATAGCTAGCTTGCCAAGCCTTAATTTAACATATAATTCACACATATCACATTCAGCTATATATACATTTATCATATTTCCATTTCAGCATATATAACTAACATTTATTCCGAAATTTTAATATCTAATTGCTTATAAACTTTCTTCGGATGTCGTCGACTAAATGATCGACTACTCAACTACTTTCGATTTTCCCCGATCTAAATCCAATTCCTTGGTTTCTTGATCTTAACATATTCAAATAAATCTCATTTTAACATATTTTCATTCAATTTAGTCTAATAACGCATAAATGGGTAAATTACATTTTTACCCCTAATATTTCGCACTTTCACAATTTAGTCTTTATTCCACAAAACACAAAATACACAAAGTTTGGTCACACTCCTTAAGGGCCGAATCTTCCTAGTACCCATATAAGTCCATACATTTCATTTATTTCACCTTTGAGTCCTTCAAAAATTTATTTTTGTAATTTAGCCCTAACTACTCAAAATCACCAAAAACTTCAACACAAAACATATTAATCTTTAACATATCTTTCACTTTTCATCAACAACTATCAAAAAGCTCAAGCACTCATCAATGGCAAAACACAAAATCATCATCAATCCACAAA
>NW_024403563.1:0-10000 GCF_007990345.1 Gossypium hirsutum | reverse complement strand
TATGCCATATGTCATGGTTGATTATTTTGGTGTTAAAATTCATGATATGGAAATAGTGTAGTAGGGGGATGTTTGACAATGATTAGCCTTTGGCATGGCTAGTCATGATCATAATTTGTGATATGTATGACGAATTACTAGTTAGATCAAGGAGAAATCACGAAATGGACATAGTTGCTTCGTAACAGATGCTGGCAGCAGCAGTGACGTGGGATTGAAAAATTACAAAAATTGGTAGGAATGGAATTAATTGATGAATAAATTATGTATTCGAATCTCGATGAGTCTATTTTCATATAGAAGCAACGAAAAGATCATATGGACAGTATGTTAAGAGATATTCAGGTTCTCGTGATACAGGGCCAGAACGGTTTCTGGATTCCCTATTCCAACTTTGGAAATTCATTATAAATTAACCAGAGACAATTAGGAGTCATACCATATATGGATAGATTCCTCTCTGAGTCTAGTTTCTATAGAAACAAACGGCATCAGTATTGAAGCTTTGTGCAGGGAGATATCCAGGTCGCAATGTGCAAAGGTCAGTGTAGTCGATCCCTGTAACATGGGAGACTTTGACTAATAAACTGTACTAATTGGCCTGACCAAAAATTCTAGAAAAAAATATGTAGATGGGAATATGAGTCTAGTTTCAGGGAAAAATCACGAAACTGATTTCGAGTTGTGAAACTCAAGATATGATTTTTAAAGCGACTAGTACGTAGATTGGCAGTGTCTGAGAAATATTTTATAAAGGGTTTAAAGTCTGTTAACACCTCGTGTTCGACTCCGGTGTCGGTCTCGGGTTCGGGGTGTTACATTTATTGGTATCAGAGCTATGGTTTAGTCGGTTCTAGGACTACCATAGCATGTATGAGTCTAGCTATACATGCCGAATGTTAATGTTTAACTGTGTGATGACTTCTGACGGTTAAAATTTATGTTTTGATTAGTAAATGGATCCCGGTGTTGAGAGAACCTTGGCGGATGACATTGAAAGTGTAGCGGCTGCTCCTGCACAAGGGACACCGCCTGTTGAACCTCAGTCATCTGCGAATAATCAAGGTGAGGGGGCTAAACAGGCCTTCTTTACCATGATGAATGAGTGGGTCGCACAGTATGCCCGAACCAATCCGGCTGTCCAACAATTCCCGAATTTGAATAATCCACCCCCGGAGCCAGTAATGCCATCAGTTACTGATCCTGTGAGGCTGAGTAAGCCACCTGTAGACTTGATTAGGAAGCGCGGGGCTGAGGAGTTCAGGGCCATAGTTACTGATGATGCTGAAAGGGCCGAGTTCTGGCTTGATAACACCATTCGGGTGTTTGATGAACTATCATGCACACCCGATGAATGTCTAAAGTGTGCTATATCCTTGTTGCGGGACTCAGCCTACTATTGGTGGAGGACCCTGATTTCCATAGTCCCAAACGAACGAGTAACTTGGGACTTCTTTCAGACGGAATTTCGAAAGAAATATATTAGTCAACGGTTCATTGATCAAAAGCGTAAGGAATTCTTGGAACTCAAACAAGGCCGTATGACAGTATCTGAATACGAACATGAATTCGTAAGACTCAGTAGGTATGCCCGGGAGTGTGTAGCTGATGAGATTGCTATGTGCAAAAGATTCGAAGAAGGATTGAATGAAGATTTAAAGCTACTAATGGGTATTTTGGAAATAAAAGAATTCGTAACACTAGTCGAACGAGCCTGCAAGGCGGAAGAACTTGGAAAGGAGAAGAAGAAGGCTGAATTTGAAGCTAGAGACTATCGTAAAAGATCGACGGGTAAAGCTCCGTTCTCAGCCGTAAAGAAGTTCAGGGAGGACACTAATAAGTCGAGGACGACTGCGGGAATTTCCATCAGAGCAAGACCATCGACGGACTCCCGAGCTACTTCGGTAGCTAGTGTGGGCAATAATCGTCTAGAGAAACCTGAATGTCCCCAATGTGGAAGACGACACATAGGTGAATGTTGGGGTAAGTCTATTAACAGGCCTGTTACGGATGCGGTTCGAAGGACCACTTCATTAGAGATTGCACGGCGCTTGATGAGAAGAATAAGATTCAAGGTGCAAGACCTAGTGGAGTGACAACTAGAGGTAGACCACCGAGAATTTTAGGAGGTAGGGGTGGTAGTCAGAGAGGGACCTCTGATACGGCTGTTCGAGCTAAGAACCGTACTCCTGTTAGAGCATATGCCATTCGCGCACGAGAGGAGGCATCCTCCCCTAACGTATCACTGGTACCTTCACTCTTTGATACTAATGTATTGCTTGATTGACCCGGCTCTACTCATTCATATATGTGAAACCTTAGCATCCAGTAAGACTTACCTATTGAGTCTACTGAGTTCGTAATTCGGGTGTCAAACCCCTTGGGTGTTACGTGCTTGTCGACAAAGGTGTAAGGAATGTCCCCTAGAATTCGAGGTTCCTGTTTTCCGGCGGACTTGATGCTTTTGCCATTGATGAATTTGATGTTATTCTTGGTTTGGATTGGTTGACCGCGCATGATGCGGTTGTGAATTGCAAAAGCAAGACTATTGATTTGAGGTGCGCAAATGACGAGGTAATCCGAGTTGAGTTACGGATTGGAGGGGTGCCAGCTGTAATATCAGCAATGTTGGCCCAGAAATATGTAAGAAAAGGGTGCGAAGCATACCTTGCGTATGTACTTGATGAAAAGAATTAGAAAAGAAACCCGAATCTGTTCCGGTGGTTTGTGAATACCCGGATGTTTTTCCTGAAGAATTACCGGGTTTACCACTTGTTCAGGGAGGTAGAGTTTGGTATTGAGCTTTACCTGGGACTACGCCATTTCGATAGCTCCGTACCAACCGAGTTAAAAGAGTTAAAATCTCAGTTGCAAGAATTGACGGATAGAGGTTTTGCTGACCAAGTTTCTCACCTTGGGGTGCACCAGTATTGTTCGTGAAAAAGAAGGACGGAACCATGAGGTTGTGCATTGACTATCGTCAACTGAATAAAGTGACGATAAAGAACAAATATCCGTTGCGCGCATCGGTGATTTGTTCGACCAACTGAAGGGAGCCTCAGTGTTCTCAAAAATAGATTTGAGATCGGGCTATTATCAGTTGCAAATTCGAGATTCGGACATACCCAAAACTGCTTTCAGACGAGTACGGTCACTACGAGTTCTTAGTGATGCCGTTTGGGCTCACTAATGCCCCTGCGGTATTTATGGATTTGATGAATCGGATCTTCAGACCATATTTGGATCGGTTCGTAGTTGTGTTCATTGATGACATCTTGGTCTATTCAAGAGATGAGATCGAACATGCTGAACACTGAGATGGTGTTGCAAATTTTGCGGGATAAGAGTTATATGCTAAGTTCAGTAAGTGTGAGTTCAGTTAAGAGAGGTTAGCTTCTTGGGTCATGTGGTATCCGCATCGGGTATTCGAGTGACCCGAGCAAAATCTCACCATACTTAACTGGAACCTCCGAGAAATATTACTGAGTTCGGAGCTTTGGGACTCGCCGGTTATTACCGACGATTTGTCAAAGGTTTCTCGATGATAGCCACACCAATGACGAAGCTACTTCAAAAGGATGTAAGTTCGAATGGACGGAGAAATGTCAGAAAGGCTTCGATCAACTGAAAACTTATTTGACTGAAGCTCCAATTTAGTGTAACCCGAATCAGGCAAAGAGTTTGTCATTTATAGTGACGCATCCCTACTGGGTTGGGTTGCGTATTGATGCAAGAAGGTCGAGTTGTGGCCTATGCGTCGAGACAATTGAAGCCACATGAGAAAATTATCACCCATGATCTCGAACTAGCTGCCATCGTATTCGCTTTAAAATATGGCGACATTACTTGTTTGGCGAAAATGCCATGTATTTTCGGATCCAAAAGTCTCAAATATTTGATGACTCAAAGAGACTTAAATCTGCGACAAAGACGTTGGCTTGAGTTGTTGAAAGATTACGAGCTTGTTATTGATTACCACCCGGGAAAGGCTAATGTGGTTGCGGACGCCTTAAGCCGGAATCGCTGGTTGCTTTACGAGCGATGAATGTGCACTTGTCTGATCTACCGACAATGTGTTAGTAGCTAATTAAAGGCCAAACCATCATTGATTCATCAAATTCGTGAAGCTCAGAAGTCAACGATGAATTGGTTGCAAACGAGCTAAATGTATTCCGATATGGAATCCGAATTTCAATTGATGATGACGATTGTTGAGGTTCATAAGTTGGTTGTGTGTTCCAAGAAATTCAGAACTCATTTCGATGATTCTGAACGAAGCTCATTGTAGCCGAATGTCAATTCACCCGGGGAGTACGAAAATGTACAACGATTTGAAACGACGGTTTTGGTGGCATGGTATGAAACGGACATCTCCGACTTTGTTTCGAGATGTTTAACATGTTAACAAGTGAAAGCGGAACATCAAGTGCCTTCAGGATTACTTCAGCCGATCATGATACCCGAGTGGAAATGGGATCGAGTCACAATGGACTTTGTGTCCGGACTACCATTGTCAACAAGTAAGAAGGATGCGATTTGGGTTGTTGTTGATAGACTGACTAAGTCGGCTCACTTTATCCCCGTGCGTACAGATTTTTCATTGGATAAACTAGCCGAATTGTATGTTTCTCAGATTGTGAGATTACATGGAGTACCTATTTCTATCGTGTCGGATAGAGATCCGAGATTCACCTCACGATTTTGGAAGAAATTGCAAGAAGCTTTGGGTACCAAGCTGCATTTTAGCACCGCTTTTCATCCCCAAACCGATGGTCAATCCGAGCGGATAATTCAGATACTCGAGGATATGCTGAGATGCTGCATCCTTGAGTTTAGTGGTTCATGGGAACGGTATGTACCTTTGATTGAATTCGCTTACAACAATAGTTTTCTATCAAGTATTAAGATGGCACCTTACGAGGCTTTGTACGGTCGTAAATGCCGTACACCATTGTTTTGGACCGAGCTCGGTGAAAGTAAAATTTTCGGAGTTGATTTGATTAAGGATGCCGAACAGAAAGTAAAGGTAATCCGTGAAAGTCTGAAGGCAGCCACAGATCGTCAGAAATCGTATGCGGATTGAAACGAAAGGACATTGAATATCAAGTGGGAGATAAAGTGTTTCTTAAAGTTTCGCCTTGGAAGAAGGTACTCAGATTTGGCCGTAAGGGCAAGTTGAGCCCGAGATTCATTGGGCCGTACGAATCTCCGAACGAGTTGGTCCGGTTGCGTATAGATTGATTTTGCCCCCTGAGCTTGAAAAGATTCACGACGTCTTTCATGTTTCGATGCTTCGACGCTATCGATCTGATCCATCGCACATAATTAGCCCATCAGAGGTTGAAATTCAAGCCGATATGAGTTATGAAGAAGAACCGATGCGTATCCTAGCTCGTGAAGTAAAGGAGTTGCGGAACAAAAGGGTTCCGTTAGTGAAGGTGTTATGGCTCAAACACGGGATCGAGGAAGCTACTTGGGAAACCGAGAGCTCAATGAAAGAACGATACCCAAACCTATTTACCGGTAAGCTTTTCGGGGACGAAAATTTCTTAAGTGGGGGAGAGTTGTGACAGCCCAAAATTGACCCTAGTCGGGAAGTGGTTTCGGGACCACAAAACCGAGCCATAAAAATAATTGATTTCCATATTCTATGCTTATTATGTGTGTACATGAGTATGTGGAAGTTTCATTCTCCAATTTTGCCAATTGCATGAGAAATTATTAAATATGGATCGATATGAGACATGGTGAAAATATGATAGGCTAATTTAAAATGGTCTATTAATGCATGTTGTGAAAATGATGGGTTTGCATGTCAAATTACCCAAAATTTGAGCTAGTGGTTGGCCATGCTATGGGTGGAAACATGTTGGGAACATGTTGGCCTAGTGAGGTATGTAGGAAAAAAATAAAATAAGGAGTATGGGTAATAAAGAAAGGAAAAACAAAAAATGAGTGGTTGTTTCCCCCCCATTGCCGTGAGCTAAAGAAAGGAAAAGAAAAACTTGTTCATCCTTTTTCATCCTCTTTTGACCGAAAATTCTAAGGAATGAGGAAGGAGTTCTTGCTTCATGTTTGGTTTGGAAGAGGATTAGGAGGAAGTTTGGCCATGCATGTAACTAGATTGAGGTATGTTTGATATTATTCTTTGAGATTCATGCATATTTTAGTTGTTAGTTGAGTTCTACCTAGCCCATGGTCTAAATCTTGCTATGTGATGGAAATGACACTCGGCCATGGATGCATCATTCTTGGTTGATGTTTGAAGTTGTGGTGATGAGGCATGAAGATGAGTTAAGATTCGGCCTAGGTGGAGTTTGTGTTAATGCCATTGCATGCTAAATATGAAGCTTGTTAATGATGCATGTGATGGTGGATTGATGATTCTTGAATCTATTTTTTAGCATTTTTGAGTGAGCACATATGTGCATTGGTTGCTTGATGGGGAAGAATCGGCTAGCAAGTTGTGTGCTAAGGCCGAATATAATTTTTGTAGGTTAATGAGTAATGCATGTGCTAAATTGATGGAAAGGGAGAGGATGCTTTACTAGTGTATAAATGATATAAAGATTTTAGAAATTATTTTTGGTTAGGTGTATGTATGATTAGGTATATTCGGCCATATGAGTAAATATATAGATGATGTTAAATTTGATTATGTATAATGGGCCATATAGGGTACACATTGTGATATTAACTTTGATTCTCTATAATTGATCAAGTGGGTGATTAGTAAGGGTGATTGCCGAATATACTAACATACATATGCATGTGTAATTGGATTGTAAATATTTAGCAAGGCGGTTAAACTAGTTGATTTATTGATTAAGCTCAAGGAGTTAAAGGAGGAGAATCGAGCAAAGGCAAAGAAAAGATCATCGAGTAGCCGAGTTGGAACCATCTTACCCAACACAAGTAAGTCATTAAGCATATCTTTGGTATTGATTTAAAGGATCGTAATACCTACACCATTGTGTTTAATGAGATGAAATGTATACAAATGTATATGTAAGTAGAGATGAAATTTGTCGAATGTAAAAAGGAAGTGAAGCCTATTGAGTGGCTGGTTTTCGGCACTAAGTGTGCGGGCAATAAGTGTTCACGGTCATGAGATTGGCACTAAGTGTGCGGGTTTAAATTGTACAGCACTAAGTGTGTGAGTTTAAAGTACATGGCACTAAGTGTGCGCGGTTGATTATTAAGCACTATGTGTGCGAACCCAATATATATTTTCTATAAATTATTTACATTAAGGGTGCGACTTTACCGAGTCAATTTTGGACAGCGGAAAAGGTAAGTGTGCGAACTTGAAATGCATGGCACTAAGTGTGTGAGTTTAAAGTACATGGCACTAAGTGTGCGCGGTTGATTATTAAGCACCATGTGTGCGAACCCAATATATATTTTCTATAAATTATTTACATGAAGGGTGCGACTTTACCGAGTCAATTTTGGACAGCGGAAAAGGTAAGTACCTTGAGTTCATGGCTAATAGGCGCTATGTTTATATTTGGAGTTGAGCTTGGTAAGTTTTGAACCTATGTGACGATTATAGTTGAAGTCACGTACATAAGGTTCATTGTGGAATAGGTGAAAGTTCGTTTAATTGTATGATTATAACGAAAATAAAATGATGTATGAAAGGCCAATGTAGGACTTGGTATGAGATTGAACCATAGGGTTTAAGGAACTATGGTATAGTTTGGTATGGATGGAGTACTTAACCTCATTTCATTGTTTCCTGTTGTGATAATTTTATTAATGGATGGTTGTGGAATGCTTATGGCTTACTGAGTGATATACTCATTCGGTGTTTGCTTGTCACCTATTCTAGGTTTCTTGGACTCGTCTCTTTTTGCGTGATCGTGCCGTCGTCGAAGTCATCACACCGGCTAGCAAGTTTTGGTACTTTCTTCTTAGTCGGCTTAGGAGAACATTTCGGCATGTATAGGCTATTATGTTGTGTTTGAACTTTGGTATTTAAACTTTTAGCCATGCGAAAATGGCATAAATGTTCGGTTGGGTTTGGTTTCATAACGTTAGGTCATAAATCTTGATAATTCGACCTTTTTATGCCATATGTCATGGTTGATTATTTTGGTGTTAAAATTCATGATATGGCAATAGTGTAGTAGGGGGATGTTTGACAATGATTAGCCTTTGGCATGGCTAGTCATGATAATAATTTGTGATATGTATGACGAATTACTAGTTAGATCAAGGAGAAATCACGAAATGGGCATAGTTGCTTTCGTAACAGATGCTGGCAGCAGCAGTGACGTGAGATTGAAAAATCACTAAAAATAGTAGGAGTGGAATTAATTGATGAATAAATTATGTATTCGAAGCTCGATGAGTCTATTTTCATATAGAAGCAACGAAAAGATCATATGGACAGTATGTTAAGAGATATTCAGGTTCTCGTGAGACAGGGCCAGAATGGTTTCTGGATTCCCTGTTCCGACTTTGGAAATTCATTATAAATTAACCAGAGATAATTAGGAGTCATACCATATATGTATAGATTCCTCTCTGAGTCTAGTTTCTATAGAAACAAACGGCATCAGTATTGAAGCTCTGTGCAGGGAGATATCCAAGTCGTAATGCACAAAGGTCAGTGTAGTCGATCCCTGTAACATGGGAGACTTTGACTAATAAACTGTACTAATTGGCCTGACCAAAAATTCTAGAAAAAAATGTGTAGATGGGTATATGAGTCTATTTTCAGGGAAAATTTACGGAACTGGATTTCGAGTTTCAGAACTCAAGATATGATTTTTTTAAGCGACTAGTACGCAGACTGGCAGCTTGTCTGGGAAATTTTTTTAAGTGGTTTGAAGTCTGTTAACACCTCGTGTTCGACTCCGGCGACGGCCTCGGGTTCGGGGTGTTACATAAATAGCCTATTTTTGTCCACACGGGCGTGTGTCTCGGCCCTGTGAGACACATGGTTATGTTACACAGTAGTGTGTCCCCTGGTGTTGAATTAAAATGAAGTCAGTATGCTCCACACGGTCTCACACACGGGCGTGTGATTGGCCGTGTGGTACAAGCCAGTATACCCCCTATTTGGTATACAGCCTAACACACGAGCGATGACTTGGCCATGTTGCATAAGTCAGTATACTCTCCAGTTCTCACACTGCCCGACACACGGGCGTGTCTTTGGCCGTGTAATGCAAGTCAGTATGTATGCCCTGTTTCCATATGGTTTAAGACACGAGCGTGTCTACTAGCCGTGTGAGGCACACGGCCTATTCACACTGGCGTGTGGTCCTTGTATGTTTGAGATTTTCCTAAGATTCCAAAATTTTCATATGTTATCGGTTTAGTCCTGAGCCACTTTTAAAGCATATTGTAAACCTCGTAGGCTATTATAAAGGACATATTGATTGGAATTGAATGTTGATTGTATGATCAAATTGAATGTATGAAAATAGTTCAATTATATGTGTTTATTTCGGTAATGCTCCGTAACCCTATTCCAACATTGAATACAGGTGAGGGGTGTTACAATGATTTTCTTATGACGCTGTTTGGGTTGAAAAATGCACCTGTTGTATTTATGATCTAATGAACAGAAGCTTCAGACCTTATCTAGACAAGTTTGTAGTAGTATTTATTGATGATATTTTGGTTTACTCTTGAGATGAAAATGAACATATAGATCATTTGAGAATTGTGTTGCAAACTCTGTGTGAGAAACAATTATATGCCAATTTTGGAAAATGCAAATTTTGGCTATGGGAATTTGGTTTTCTCAGATATATAGAATCTACAGAAGGTATCCGAATAGATCTAAACAAAATTTCAGCCATTGTTAAATTAGAAGCCACCAAAGAATGTGTCTGAAGTCAAAAGTTTTCTAGGACTAGCAGGGTATTATTAAAGGTTTGTTAAAGGGTTTTCGATGATACCTTCTCCAATAACTTGATTGTTGCAGAAAGATGTGAAATTTTAGTGGTCTGATAAATGTTAGTAGAGTTTTGACAAGTTAAAA
>NW_024403562.1:0-10000 GCF_007990345.1 Gossypium hirsutum | reverse complement strand
AGACTAATATATCTATCAAATAAATTTTTTCTATAATTTTTTTTTGAGCCAAATATTACATTTTATTAGTTAAATTCTCCCCTATTTCATGGTTCGACTACTTTCACCCCTGTGTATTACGAATTAAATATCTCCCTGTACAGAGTTTCAATTATTATGCCGTTTGTTTATCATAATACTAGACTCAATAAGGAATCTTTACATGTAAATTATGACTCTTAATTATCTTTGTACAATTTTTGTGAATTTCCAAATTCAGAACAGGGGATCCAGAAATCGCTCTGGCCCTATTTCACAAAAATTTAAATATCTCATAAAATATAACTCATATACCTGTTTTGTTCCATCCATATGAAAATAGACTCATCAAGCTTTAATTCTATATCTCATTCACTATCTAAATATATTTCTACTATTTTTAGTGATTTTCCAAATTCACATCATTATTGCTGTCAGATACTGTTTTAAAGCTAATTTCACCTTTTTCATGATTTCCATGGAATAACTAGCATTTAGGCATACATAACACCAAACATGTCCTTGATTAGCCATTCCAACAGCTAATTATTATCAAGCATTTACATACCATTCATTAGCCATATCATAAGATCATACACACAAAATGGCTACAATGCTATACATGCCATACTCAAAATGAAACGACTAGCTATACCAAAATAATCCTCGTGATAGTGTGCCCGGACCTCCGACGTACTTTACGATCCCCAAGTTAGCTTGAAAAAACTATAAAAAGAAGGAAAATAAAGGGGGTAATCATTAAGCTTAGTAAGTTTACATGCAAACAAATAACTACATTCATAAGAATTATCTTACTACTTGGCATGATACTACTTAATGCAACTTCATTAATTGTCATAGACATATTTTAAACTTCTTCACTTACTCACTTACTTAAATACTTACTTACTTAATCAAATTTATTAATACATTTTACTTACCTTTTTCCTTATCAAGCATACATGAACATTATGTACCTACCTTTGCTCTTCTAGCATGAACTTGTCTTACCTTTTTAGTATAACTCGTCTTACCTTACCTTACCTTGATATTCTCTTTAAATTTTCTCGTTGAACCACTTGGAATACTAAGGATATGTGGGTACCTTACCATTGCCATGACTTTCATGGTCTTACGTGGTATCCTTTTGAAACTTACCATTGCCATGTTTTGACAGGTCTTACATGGTATCCTTGCCTTATGAACTCACTAATGCCATGCCTTGGCATGGTCTTACATGGGACCTTTGCCTTATAGTAACCTATCAATGCCATGTCTTGACATGGTCTTACATTATTTCCTTGCCTTAGAAACCTTACCAATTGCCATGTCTTGGCATGGTCTTACATGGTATCCTTAAACCCTAATGTCATGACATTTGTATCCTACACATTCCTAAGGTTCAACCGGGACTTTTTGAAATTACTTCTTCGTCAATTCATGCTTGAGTCTTCTTTGAATAATTTCATAAAATAAATTTAAACATGCTGGAAATTAACAACATTAACATAAAATAATAGAATATTGCATTTATTTACCATAAACTTACCTTGAAACAAATACAATCAACTATATCGATTTAGTCCACTATCTTTTTCTTTCCCCGGTCTAACTCCGGATTTTGTTCTTCTTGATCTATAATAAAAAATTTAGCTTATTTAATACTCACATTTATTAAACAGTCCTTGACCCAAACTTTGGCAAAATTACATTTTTACCCTAAACTTTTACATATTTACACTTTTTCCCCAAGGCTCGGAATTAAATTCATCCTATTTTCTTATGTTTTATGACATGCTGGTCATTTTTCCCTTCTATGACAACATCAAGTCTCACTCTAACATGTACTTATGACTATTAGGTATTTTTACGATTAAGCCTTTTACTCGTTTTCACTTAAAACGAGTAGCACAAGTTGTCTAACATAATTTAAAACCTCATATTCTATCATAAAACACCAAAATAACAAATTTCACCTATGGTTATTTTTCCAAATATGAACCCTAGGTTGAATTATTGCTAGAATAAGCTTAATCAAGTTACCAGGACTCCAAAAACGTAAAGAACATTAAAAACAGGGCTTGGAATCACTTACTATGGAGCTTGGAAGCTTGAACAAACCCTAGCTCTGGAGAAACCTTGAAATTTCGGCCTAATGAAGAAGATGGACAAAAATTGGCTTTTAATTTTGTTTTTAATTCATTTTAATAACTAAATGACCAAAATGCCCTTAATTAAAACTATGTGTTTTATTCCTTAGTATTTTTGTCCAAACTAGTATAATGGTCCAATTACTATCCAAGACCTCCACTTTAAAACCCATTACTCAAATACTTAAACTTGTGAACTAGACACACATTTTACAACTTTTGCATATAGTCCTAATATCAAATTGACCCTCTATCAACAAACTTCTAACGAAATTTTCACACAATCATGCAATTATCATAACCATAAAATGATAATAAATAAATTTTTTACCTCGAGTTTATGTTTCACAACCACTATTCTGTTTAGGCCCTATTTCGGGATGTTACATTTCTCCCCCATTTAGGGATTTTCGTCCCGAAAATCTTACCTTGAAGAGATTTGGGTACTGTTTCGCATAGCCTCTTCGGGCTCCCATGTACCTCATCTACCCCATGTCTATTCCATAGTACTTTCACAAGTGCAATATTTTTGTTCCTTAATTGCTTTAGCTCTCGAGCTAGAATCTTTACCGGTTTTCCCGGTAAGTCATGTCTGGCTGAATCTCAACCTCTGTCTGAGAAATCACATGTGATGGATCTGAACGATAACGACATAGAATAGACACATGAAGTACATTATGAATCTTCTCTAACTCAATGGCAAAGCTAACTGATATGCTAATGGTCCGACTCTCTCAATCCTTCAAACGGTCCAATAAAACGTGGACTTAGTTTGCCTTTCTTGCCAAATCTGAGAACAATCTTCCACGGGGATACTTTCAAAAACACTTTGTCACCAACTTGATACTCAATCTCTTTTCTCTTCAATATGCATATGACTTTTGTCTGTTTGAAGTGCTTTCAAGCAATCTCTAATGACTTTTACTTTCTCTTCTGTTTCTTAACTAGATCAACCCCATAAATCTATTTTCCTTAAGCTCTGTCCAATACAAGGTGTGCGACATTTACGTCCATACAAAGCTTCATAAGGTGCCATCTTCAAACTCGACTGATAACTATTATTGTAGGCAAACTCTACTAATGGTAAATATTTTTCCCAACTGCCTTGAAATTCCAGTACACAGCATCTAAGCATATCTTCAAGTACCTGAATAACTCTCCCTGACTGACCGTGGTTTGAGGATGGAAAGCTGTACTAAAACTCAACTTTGTGCCCAAAGCCTCCTGTAATTTCTTCCAAGCCCGTGAAGTAAATCCTGCATCTCTATCTGAAATGATCATAATGGTACCCCGTGTAGTCTGACTATCTCTAAATATACAACTCGGCCAACTTGTCAAGTGAATAATCCATATGAACTGGGATAAAATGAGCCGATTTGTTAACTTATCAATCACAACCCATACTGCATCTTTCTTTCTCGGTGTCAACGGCAATCTTGTCACAAAATCCATAGTAACTCGATCCCATTTCCACTTAGGGACTAGCACAGGCTGCAATAAACTGAAGGTACCTGATTTCGGCCTTTACCTGCTAACAATCAAGCATCTAGAAACAAACTCTGAAATGTCCCTTTTCATTCTACCCACTAGTACAGTTTCTTCAAATCATTATACATCTTTGTACTACCTGGATGAATAGACAAAGAACTACTATGTGCTTCCTGTAAGATCTTTGAATAACCTCATCATTCTTCGGTACGCATACCCGTCTCTGAACATCAAACAACCGTCAGAACTATTGAAAATCTGACTCTATATCTGACTCACACTGATCTCTTTTGGCTAACAACTCACTGTCATTTTTTGAGCTTCACAAATTTCTTCAAGAAACATTGGTTTAGCTCTCAACTCAGCTAAGATAAAACCATCATCTAATAAGGCTAAACTAGTGTTCAAAGCTCTTAATACAAACAAAGATTTCTTACTCAAAGCATCAGCAACAATTTGCCTTACCTGGGTGATAATCATCACTAGCTCATAATCTTTAATTAACTCTAACCATCTTCTTTCCTCAAATTCAAATCTTTTTGAGTCATCAAAATTTCAAACTTTTTGATCAGTGAATATGTGGCACTTCTCACCGTACAAATGATGTCTCCAAATCTTCAGCGAAAAACAATGGAGCAGCTCTAAATCATGTGTCAGATAGTTCTTCATGTGGCTTTAGCTTCTAGAGGCATAAGCAATTACCTTCCCTTCCTGCATAAGTACACAACCAAGTCCATTCATGGACGCATCACTGTAAATCACAAACTCCTTACCTGGTTCTGTTGTACTAAACAGGAGCTTAGTCAACAATGCTTTTAACTTGTCAAAACTCTGTTGACACTTCTCAGTCCATTCAAACTTGACATCCTTTCACAGCAATCTTGTCAGCGGGTAGCTATCATGGAAATCCTCTACAAATCGTCTATAATATCCGGCAAGACCAAGAAAACTTCTACTTCTGATAATTTCTAGAGGCTTCCAATCAACAATGGCTAAATCTTGCTCGGATTACCTTATACCTTCACCTGAGACAATAGTCCAAGAAACCAACTTCGTAACCAGAACTCACTTTTGTAACTTGGCATACAACTGATATCTCTCAGAATCTGTAAAACTTTCTCAAATGCTCTGCATGCTCAGTCTCATCATGAAATAAATCAAGATATCATCAATAACACAACTACAAATTATCAAGTACGGTCTGAAATTCGGTTCATTAAGTCCATGAAAATTAGGAGCATAGTAAGCAAATGGCATCACAAGGAACTCATAATGACCATACCTAGTCCAGAAAGAGTCTTCAGGACATCTGACTCTTTAACTCGTAACTGATAGTATCCGATCTCAAATCTATCTTGGAGAACATAGTAGCTCCCTTCAATTGATCGAACAGATCATCAATTCTAGCAATGGATACTTGTTCTTTACTGTTACCTTGTTAAGTTGCCGATAATCTATGCACAATCTCATCGATCCGTCTTTCTTTTTCACAAATAGCACTGGTGCACCCCATGGTGAACTACTAGGTCTTACAAGCCTTTATCTGTTAATTCTGCAACTGAGCTTTCAATTCTTTCATTCCAACGAGCCATTCTATAAGGAGCAATAGAAATGGGCGTGGTACTGAATCAACTCAATACCAAACTCAACTCTCTAACAGGAGGCAAACTGTAGTTCTTCCGAAACACATCGGGAAACTCACATACCACAGGCACTGATTCAATTTTCAATTTGGATCTTTAGTGTTCAACACAAAAGCAAGATAACTTCATACCCTTTTCTCAAACATTTCTGAGCAGACATAACAGAAATTATGGAAATGAACTATCTGACTCTTCTGAATTAACCCGAAGAATTTCACCATTTTCACACTTCAACTCAATGAATTTCTTTCCACAATTCACTATCACATCATGTGTAGTCAACCAATCCATACCAAGAATCACATCAACTCATCAAATGGAAATAGCATGAGATCGACCGGAAACAGTAGCCTCTAATCATCAAAGGGCAATTTCTACATACTTTATCTACTAATACTGCTTGTCTAATGGATTCGATACTTTAATCACAATTCTGTAGATTCTATAGCATACTTATACTAGGCATCAATTTCATGCAAACATATGAATGGGTTGAAACCGGATCAATCAAAGCAATAACTCTAGTATCATGGAGAGAAAATGTACCCGTAATCACATCGGGGGAGGATGCCTCTTCGCGAGCACGGATAGCATAAGTCCTCGCAGGTACTCTAACATCTGGCCTCACTACTAAATCTCTAGATGCACCTCTATTATTTGCCCCAACTCTCAGATTTCTCAGTGGTCTGCCTCTGACAGGAGCTTTTCCTGATCTTACATTCGGTATTGCTTCCCTTTTAATCATCTCGGGACACTCCCGAATAAAATGGTCTGGTGCACCACATCAGAAACAACCTGTCTAAGTTGCTCGACATGACCTGGTGACGTCGACCACATCGGGACACTCTGGTCTATCAGGCTGAACACTGCCAACACTTGCAATCGAAGTGGTCTGAGCTTTCAGACTCATAAATCTTCTGCCTCTGTTTCGGCTAGAATATCCAGCTGAAAAATTAGATCTAGTGGAGAACTCTCTAGGCCTCTTGGATGTAGACTGAAATGACTTGCTCAGTAGTCTTTTCTTCGTGTCTTGCATCTCAATTTCAACTTTGCTCTTTCTTTTTAACAGCTCCTCTGCCTTACAGGCTCTCTCAATAGGATAACAAACTCTTTTATTTCTAGAACACCAACAGACAATCGGATATCATCATTAAGTCCATCCTCAAATCTTTTGCACATGATAGCCTCTGTAGACACACACTCTCGAGCATAATTGCTGAGTCTAACAAACTCGCGCTCATATTCAGTCACTGTCATATTGCCCTGTTTCAACTCTAGAAACTCTTTTATTTTCTGGTCAACAAACCTCTGACTGATGTACTTTTTACGGAATTCCTCCTGAAAGAAGTCCCAAGTGACTCTCTCTTTCGGTACAACTGATACTAGTGTCTTCCACCAATGGTAGGCTGAATCTCTAAGGAGTGATACAACACATTTCATACATTCCTCAGGTGTGCAGGATAACTCATCAAAGACTCTGATAGTATTCTCGAGCCAAAATTCTACCTTTTCTGCATCATCATCTTTTGTAGCTCGAAAATCTTCGGCTCCTTGTTTTTTGATTTTATCAACTGGTGGTTTTTCTCTTATAACCGTACCTGTGATTGGGGGAGCTACATGGGTGGTCTGATGATCATGAGGGTGGAGGTCTAACATCTGGATTCGTTCGAACGAACTCGGCAAACCATTCATTCATAGCTTGGTAGAAGTCTTCTCGAGCCCCTCCTCCCTGACTAACTGTAACGGGCCTTTCACTACTATTTGGTGGCACTGTCCCTTCTGCGGAAGCGGGCACGTTACTCTGTACATCATCTGCACCAGCTTGTTCGGGATCCATAACTATAAAGAAAACATTTTAAAATTGTCAGGAGTCGTCACACTATCAACACATAAGTATGGCATGTATAGCTAGACTCTTACTCATACTAAATATTCTGAGAACCGACTAAACCTTTGCTCTGATACCAATAAAATGTAATGCCCCGAATCCGAGACCATCTCCGGAGTCGAACACGAGGTGTTAACGGACTTAATTCATTACTTAAACAGCTCAAACAATTTATTTTTAAAACTTCCAGAGAAGCTGGCAATTTGCGTCACAGTCGCTTAAAAATTCATATCTCGAGTTACGAAACTCGAAATCCAATTCCGTAAATTTTCTCTGAAACTAGACTCATATATCTATCAAATAATTTTTCTAGAATTTTGGTCAGGCAAACTGGTATAGTTTATTAGTTAAAGTCTCCCCTGTTTCAGGGTTTGACTGCTCTGACCTCTGTATATTACGAATCAGATATCTCTCTGTATAGATTTCAATGACTATGAAGTTTGTTTCCTTAAAACTAGACTCAATACGAAATCTGTACATATAAAGAATGACTTCTAATTATTTTTGTACAATTTATGATGAATTTTTAAAGTCAGAATAGGGGATCCAGAAATGGCTCTGGCCCTGTTTCACAAAAATTAAATATCTCATAAATATATCTCATTTACCTATTTTGTTTCTTCCATTAGAAAATAAACATAATAATATTTGATTTCATAACTTATTCATCATTTAATTCCATTTCTACTATTTTAGTGATTTTTCAAATTCATGTCACTGCTACTGTCTGATTCTATTTTGTGTTAATTTCACCTTTTTCATGATTTCCATGGAATAACTAGCATTTAGGCATACATAACACCAAACATGTCTTTGATTACCCATTCCAACAGCTAATCATTATCAAGCATTTACATACCAATCATTAGCCATATCATAAGATCATACACACAAAATGGCTACGATGCTATGCATGCCATACTCAAAATGAAACGTCTAGCTATACCAAAATAATCCTCGTGATAGTGTGCTCAGACCTCCGATGTAGTTTACGGTCCTCGAGTTAGCTTGAAAAACTATAAAAAGAAGGAAAATAAAGGGGGTAAACATTAAGCTTAGTAAGTTTGCATGCAAATAAATAACAACATTCATAAGAACTATCTTACTACTTGGCATGATACTACATAATGCAACTTCATTAATTGTCATAGACATATTTTAAACTTCTTCACTTACTCACTTACTTAAATACTTACTTACTTAATCAAATTTATTAATACATTTTACTTACCTTTTTCCTTATCAAGCATACATGAACATTATGTACTTACCTTTACTCTTCTAGCATGAACTTGTCTTACCTTTTTAGTATAACTCGTCTTACCTTACCTTACCTTGATATTCTCTTTAAATTTTCCCGTTGAACCACTTGGAATACTAGGATACGCGGGTATCTTACCATTGCCATGAATTGTCATGGTCTTACGTGGTATCCTTTTGAAACTTACCATTGCCATGTCTTGACATGGTCTTATATGGTATCCTTGCTTATGAACTCACCAATGCCATGCCTTGGCATGGTCTTACATGGACCTTTACCTTATAGTAACAATGCCATGTCTTGACATGGTCTTACATGATTTCCTTGCCTTAGAGACCTTACCAACTGCCATGCCTTGGCATGGTCTTACATGGTATCCTTGAACCCTAATGTCATGACATTTGTATCCTACACATTCCTAAGGTTCAACCGGGACTTTCTGAAATTCTTCTCTGTCAATTCATGCTTGAGTCTTCTTTGAATAATTTCATAAAATAAATATACACATGCTGGAAATTAACAAAATTAACATAAAATAATAGAATATTGCATTTATTTACCGCAAACTTACCTCGAAACAAAATCCGATCAACTATATCGATTTAGTCCACTATATTTTCTTTCCCCGGTCTAACTCCGGATTTTGTTCTTCTTGATCTATAATAAAAATTTAGCTTATTTAATACTCACATTTATTAAAATAGTCCTTGACCCAACTTGGAAAATTACATTTTTGCCCCTAACTTTCACATATTTGCACTTTTGCCCCAAGGCTCGTAATTAAACTTCATCCTACTTTATTATGTTTTATGACATGCGGATCATTTTTCCCTTCTATGACAACATCAAATTCACACTCTAACATGTGCTTATGACTATTAGGTATTTTTACCAATTAAGCCCTTTTACTCGTTTTCACTTAAAACCGAGTAGCACAAGTTTCTAACATAATTTAAAACCTCACATTCTATCATAAAACACCAAAATACTCAAATTTCACCTATGGATATTTTTCCAAATATGAACCCTAGGTTGAATTATTGCTAGAATAAGCTTAATCAAGTTATTAGGACTTCAAAAACGTAAAGATCATTAAAACGGGGCTTGGAATCACTTACTATGGAGCTTGAAAGCTTGAAACAAACCCTAGCTATGGAGAACCCTTGAAATTTCGTCCTAATGAAGAAGATGGACAAAATTGGCTTTTAATTTTGTTTTTAATTCATTTTAATAACTAAATGACCAAAATGCCCTTACTACTAAACTTTCCAAAATTCCATCCATGTCCAATTTTTGTCCATAGACTTAGAAATTGGTCAAATTGCTATTTAAGACCTCCTCATTAATATTCCAAAGCAATTTCATACTAAAACTTCTAGATTGCAAGTTTGCAATTATTCGATTAGTCCCTAATCTCAACTTAAGCACTTTATGCATAGAATTTCACCATGAAATTTTCACACATCATACAATCATATCATGAACCTGAAAATAATAATAAAATAAATTTTCTACCTCGAATTTGTGGTTTCGCAACCACTGTTCCGTTTAG
>NW_024403561.1:0-10029 GCF_007990345.1 Gossypium hirsutum | reverse complement strand
ATCACTTTAGAAGGCTGTGATTGAAGTTATGGAAGAATAATAAGTTTGTATAAATATTGTATTTGAATGTATTATTATCACTCTCATACATATATTTATCCAAATTTTGAATTTTGTGTAGCAACTACTCTTTTCTTTCTTTTTTTCATAATCTACATTGTTAATAATACAAATTTGTGATTTAATTCTAAATAACAATTTCACATCAAATATTCAATATATATTTCTAATTATAGTTTTTCTTTACTAAAATGCTTCTAATTTTCAAACAATGAAAAATATTGTAAAAAAATTTTAACAAAATTATATAACATATTCAAATAAATCCACATCACCAACTTGTACATCATATGGAAATGCAAACTAGTATGTTTATACGCATACAAGGATCCAATAAAGGTTGTTATCCCTCGGTTTAAATGAAAAGAATTGCATTTGAAAATTAGTAATTTATTGAGGTTCTGTGTGGACGCCGAATTAAAGTGGAATTATTAGGGTAATAATTACATTCTCCTGTAATTACAAATAACTATAATTTCATTGATGTGTTTGGTTGACAGAGTGAATTATATCGTAATTCTCTATTTCATGTTTCATATACAAATTGTAATTACTAATTATAATTGCATAGTTACATAATTTATATTTTAATTTTTTTAAACAAGTAACAAAGTTAAAATCAAATCATCATATGTATTATATTAATCTAATTAAAAGTAGTTGAGAATATGATTACTAATAAAAATAACAAAAAAATATATATCATCTGCTCCTTATGTTGGTCTTTAATTGAGTTCATTATCATCTAAATTCTAATCTATATCATTAAGATTATCAAGATCTCATTCTTCCATGTACTCTTCGAAGTATAGATTAAGTCCAATTCCACCCATGAATGAAGTTAAGAAGCATGCCACATGCTAGCACAACCCAACCTTATTTTTTGTTCTATATTAAGTGTCGAAACCATTTTTTATTTGAAAAAAAAACGGGGATCGACTTTTTAAAACCAAATGTGGAGTCACCACCAATCTTTTTGTTTAGGTGTGATTGGATCACCTAATAAAATATTTTTGTTTTACTTAAAACAATTTTGGTCCACATAAATTTAAAAAATGGATTCGGGAGCCGGTTACGTATGAGGAAGGGTTAGCACCCTCACTACGCCTAAAAACTGGTACCAGATTGATTAATTGCTATCCTTATGTCTAGGGTTTTTCAAACAAATTTGAAACATGGTTCCTTTTAAAACATTTGAGTAGTTTAAGCTGGTCGTCAAAATTTTCTCGTTTCAAAGGTATAAAGCATCACATCCAGCACGATAGGACATGATCCTTTATACTTTTGAGAATACGATCGAGTTCCGACTTCCAAAAGCTCTTAGGTCAAAAATGACAAAAGAGTGTCAAATATTTAGTCCAACGAAAAATAGAAACCTAGAACGGTAGGGCACGATTTCTCGAATTTCTAAATACCGAACATTGTCTTATTTTAGGATTTTTTTTAAAAAAAGATTTGTAAACTCAAAACATATTAATTTTATTTGAAATACAATAGAATAGTTGATTTTAAAGAGTTGGAATTATAAAGCAACATTTTGTAAACCAAAAGAAAAATAATTAGCATGGGATAATATACATGCAGGAAATACAATATTTGGTGAACGAAGATAACATAACCTTACTTAACCAACTAAATCAAATAATTGAGTATAGCTAATCTAAGCAAAATGAAATGTATGGAGAACAATTGAGATAATAAAACGAAAGAAATAGTACAACAATGATGCATAGCCTAATATAATACAACCAATGCAAAATATACATAATAATAAAATAAAAAAATAGAAAAAATGTGGTATAAGACAAATTTTAAATAATGATGAACACATAATATATGAATTGATGTGATGAATTTGAAACTATTTATAAAAACAAACTAGAA
Source organism: Gossypium hirsutum (assembly GCF_007990345.1). Lineage (NCBI taxonomy): Eukaryota > Viridiplantae > Streptophyta > Magnoliopsida > Malvales > Malvaceae > Gossypium > Gossypium hirsutum. The sequence continues at coordinate 8,085 of NW_024403561.1, read as the reverse complement.
ATATATATGTATTCATTAAAATATGCGTTATAGAATGAGGATTTTAAAATCAAATAATATATAAAGTGTCAAAGAATATTGGTTTAAAATTGACAATGTACATCCAATAAAGGAGAACTTAAATAATGCATAAAATATGAAAAGAGAGTAAAAAACATAATGAAATATAATCTTAGGCAGCAAATTTATACGCATAATAGATTTACAAATCATATATATAAATTTAGAAATAATTATTTGTAAAAATAACATGGAATGAGTAATGTATACAAGATTAAATTAATTTAGCTATATATGTACAAATATATATAAAAGCATTTGAATGAAATACTATATAATATATTAAAATAATATGATATAAAGAAGAATTTTAAATAATTTATAAACACAAAAACGAAGTTCCTAAAATAACTTTACATATACATAAAAGCATTAAGTAAATTTTAAAACAATAAGCATTTTAAATAGAAAATTCCACCAAAATAATATATGTAAAAATATACAAAAAATATTTAAATGAGATATTATACAAAATGTTATATAAATAATATGATAAAACAAACTTCAAAACAATTATACAAATAAAACCAAACAAAATTATCGAAATAGATTAACACATACATAATAATATTGACTGAATTTTTAAAAAAATAATAAATGTTTCAAATAGAAGGCTCAATCAAAATACTATACGTGCACAAGTATATATATATATAAAATTTTATACACAACGTTAAAAAAATATAATATAAAAACTTCAAAACAATAATTCTTTGAAATAGAGTAAAATTATTAAAGTAATTTCAACACATAAAAAATATTGAGTGAATATCCTTAAAAAAATGAGTTATATAAATGGAAAACTTAATAAAAATAAATTTAAAATGAAAGTGATAATTTATAAATAAAATAAACTAATGGAATTGAAATAAGGATCGATACGAAACGCACGCGAATGTTCGGGGACCAAAGCTGGAAATATTCCAGACTCCAAAACGCAGCACCTAGGCGCGGAGTAAAATGAAATAGCACACAAACTTTTGGGGAAAATTTAAAAAAACCAATAAGACCAATAGGGGTCAACTGAAATGCGGCGCAAAAGAGAGGGATTAACCGTGGAATTTCCTATTCGAAGTGTAGAGGCGCGAATCCGGGTCTGGGAATGGATCAACGCGCGAATCTCCTTACCCTTAAACGGCATCATTTCATTTGTTTCAAAATTAAAAGCCATTGAATGACAATTTGCCATTTCTTTCAAGCCACAACCGAATACCCAATTACTAGGGTTTCGGCCAAGTAGCCCTCCTCCATCCAATCCGGCCATTCAACCATCAGTTCACCATTAAAATTGGTGGATGATGCAGAGGCGCCCCTTATTTCCCTCAAATCTAAACTCATGGCATGTTTTCACTCTGAAATCCCCATTTCAAACTCCGATTTCAACGAAGGAAACAAGGATCTCGTTGGTGCATCTAGGTAAACCTCTTTTATTTCCCCTTTTTTTAAAAAAATTATTCTATGAAGCAAAATATATACAAAAAGAAACGAAATATTAAAGACGAAGGAAGAAAGAAAGAAAAACTGAAATCACCTTCTGATTTTTTACTGATTCTTTGTATCTAGTATTCGTATTTCAGTATGGTAGTGGCGTAAAAATTAAGGATTAATCAATGGCTTTTATAGCTGGATTACAAAAAAGTAAAATCGAAATCTATTTTCCTACTGTCATTTGTTGTGTATTCTGTTATTGGCTCCTTCTGGTGTATTCTTTTGCAGGTTCGACCGTACAGAGGAACGAGGGGAGGCGCGCGTGAAGGAGGCCGTGCGGGGAACCGCTCATGGGAGCCCGACCCTTTGGTACTATTCTGGCATATTCCAGAAGTTTCTTGGCTGCTGAGTTTCTTTGGGTTCTGTTGGGTTTCGGATTTGGCTATTAGAATCGGGTCTGGGTATTGAGTGGATTGCTTGGGTTTTAATTTAAGCCCAAAATTCTGTACATGGGTTAGGATTATTGGGTTATTTGGGCTAGGTTTATTGGGTTAAGGATTTTGGATATAATTGTTAGGCTATTAAGTTTGGTTAATCGGTTTGGGTTTATTTAGGCCCAGAATTTTGTAATGACGTTGCCTCATAACACTTTAGTTTATTTTTCTATTTGATACACATATTTTTGGTTTTGGTTTTTGATTTATTATAGGCCCGGCAAATTGGGCCTATTACATTAAGGTGATGTTAATATGAGAAATATTTTTTAGACAACAATGTCCTCTCAACTACATTTTAAACCTTGAATGTCTCAAATTAAAGCTTGTGAGCTGTCTCTGGTGCTTGTGCCAGACTCTATTCTCTCAAATGTATTATACCCATGATATAGTGCAAGTATACCATTTATACTTACATAATTAGCATCTATTATATAATATTTAATTCATGGTTCAAATAGTTTGTAGTTTAATTACAAAACTAAATAAACTTAATTTGAGAAATACTAGGCTAATTATAACCATTTTTATAATAAATAAATAAGCATTTTTATAATATGTAAATTAAGCCAAAACAATATAAAACTTTATAAAATAAAGGCTTTTATATCGTTTTAATAACTTATTTTTTGACTGTAAGAAAATTATATTTTATAACTAAGTATCATAAAAAAAACTATAACACTTTTTTTTATGAGTAAGTATTTTATTTTATAATATTTAGTATAGACACATAAATAAGTTGTTTATTATTTTTGACCCATAAATTTTTATAAATAAATATATTATAACACGTAAAATTTTGATAATAAACTTTTTTACCATAACTTAAAAATTCTTAAGATTTAAATGATATGATTTTTTTTATAACTTTATAAAATACACATAATTATTTTTATAATATAATATTTTTTAGAATTTATAATAGAAGAATTTTTATTGTGATAACCACCCTAAACCTCATACATGTTCAAACTTATATTATAATTTTAATAACTTGTATAAAATATAAATTTTTAAAATTTAATTTGAGTGTAATTATTTACGTAATTACTTAAATTCTCACTAAAAAGTGTAATGATGTGCTCTAATTACACTAAATTCAGTAGGACTCGCTAATTATATTAGTTATCTAAACATGTCACCATTGTGTAATTACTTGCTAAGTGACGGTAAAATTTTTTACTTAAACAATAAAATTTGTAATTTTATTTTGATTTGATTTTAACATAAAAATTCTAAATTTATGGGTGTATATATGGAATTAAAAAAATTATAGCCAATTTCTACATGATTGTGTAGGGGATAAAGTAAGGCGCAACATTGAATGCGTATGGGCTTTTGTGATTATTTGCTGGTCTGGAATTAGAGAGAATAAAATCTTCCATTCATTTTTTATTATATTAGTTTAGACACACAGCAAGCACCCGGAAAATGTAGTCTACATTCAATCATTAAAATCATATTATATTAAGGCCAATTTCTTTTTATCACCTACTACCCCTATACATATATCAAAACAATATTCTCGAGAAGATGGATCTTCTTCATTTTATCTCTAATTGCAACATAATATATATATAATCAAAGAGATTTAATAGTTGTAGGAGAGAGGATACGAGGAAAAAAATAGATTGACATGTTTAATTAGAGTAATTTTGTTAAAATATAGGGTCACTTTTTGTATTTAAATGAAGTTCATATTTAACTTTGAAACAAATGTCAAAGTGCAAAAATAACTACATAATTTGACCAATGTTTCTCTTGGTGTTTCAATTCATGACATCAACATTATTTACTTATGAATTTTTTTTCATGTTTTCCTTCAAACTAATGAATTTTGTGAGTAGTGTTAGAATTGATAGGATAAATATGTTATAATGCATAATTAATGGTTTTGTGTTTTATGTTTCATATCTCTACTTTTAATTGACAATTTGTTAGCTTTGGTTTTAATTATAGAATCAATATTTCTTTCATAAGTTGTGTATAGTATCGAAACCATTTTTTAAAAACAGGATCGACGAAAATGAAAGAGCGGGGAGTCACCACCAATCCTTTTTGATGAGGTGTGATCGAGTCACTCGTAAAAGTGATGTTTTAATAAATGGTTTGATTTATTTAAACAACGATTTTGGTCCACGAAATTCAGAAAAATGGGTTCGGGAGTCGGTTATGCACGAGGAAGGATTAGCACCCTCGTAACGCCCAAATTGGTACCTAGTTGATTGATTAGTGTCTTAGTGTCGAAAATTGAAAACTTGAAAGACTTTAAAATACGATCCCTCTTTTTGTAACAAACATTCGAATGTTAAAGACATTCTCGTCTCGAAGTAATAAAATGTCACATCCAATAAGTTAGGACACGACATCTCGAACTTTGAGAATCAGTTTGCCTTTTATTTAAAATTCGTGTATTTTAACCCTTTTAAAGGATATTCGATTATTTAGAGTAAACGAGAAAATCGAACCCAGTAAGTTAGGGCACGATCTCTCGAACTTCCAAATACCGAATTTCCTTTATTAAAAAAATCTTATCCCGAGGTAACAAGATGTCATATCCAGTAAGTTAGGGCATAACACCTTGTATTTTTGAGAATAACCGTTTTATTCAAACTCGTATTGCGATTTTAAAAGTATATTCCATTATTTAGGTTAAATGAGAAATCGAAACCCAGTAAGTTAGGGCCGATTTTCTCGAATCTCGAAATACGAATATTGCTTATTTAAAACAACATTTTAATGTATCGAGTAAAAATATGACGTGATTTATAGTGAAATATAAAAAAAATTATGGTACTAATACGTATAATAACATAATAATAGGTGCGACAGTGTTAATAACAATAATATGAGCAATTATAAAAAGATGAAATAAAAGCAAGGCCAGTAATATAAAAATATAAATAAATGCATAAGAAAAATGAAATAAGCAATACATAAAAATATAAAACATGACAAAATAAAATGAAGATAATAATGAGAACGATAATAATAATATTAAATAATAATAGTAAAAATAATAATAATACCAATGACAATAATAATAGTAATAATAAGAATATTAATATTAGTAATAATAATGATAATAGTAATAGAAAATAAAAATAAAATAATATAGTGATAGTAATAAAAGTAAAGTAATAGTAATAATAATGGTAATAATAAATAGTAATAATAACAATATACAAATAATAAATAATCTAAAGTTGGAATTATTTACAAGATATAATAAAATAAATGATGAAATTATAACAATAAGAGTAATGATATAAAACAAAAATGTGCTAAAATATATATATAAATTAGTTGATATAAAATAATAACGTATAAGTAAATACAAAAATAATAATAATAATAATATAGTAATAATAATATATTAAATGGTAAAAAAAATAGTAACAATAATTTAAAAAATGATAATAGTAAAAATAAGATTATATAATATTAATAAAATAAGAATAAAAAGGATAGTAATAATAGTAATAATAATAGTAATAGTAAATGAATAATAATAGCAATAATAGAGCGTTAATGATAGTAATAATATAAATAATAATATATATGTATGAAAAATAATAATAGAAGTAGTACTAATTTAATATAGTAATATAAATGAAAATAATATAATAATATATTAATTTAAAGTAAACAGCAAAATAACAAAAAAAAGAACTATTCAGACTTAAATCGAAATTTTGGGACGAATTCAAATGAAAAGGAAAGGGAGGACCAGATTGTAACACACGCGCAACGTGAAGGGACGAAAAGAAATATCCCCTCCTCTAATGTAGCGTTTGCGCGGGACTAAATGAAATAAAAATGAATTATTGGGCGAATTAAAATAACGAAAATTTAATTACAAAATGGTAAAAAGCGGAAGAGCTAAAAGTGTAATTAGCCCTTCCGTTAGAAAACACGCGGATCTTCAACTGGAGCGGGTTGGATCGGGTCGGAGGGGTAAAACGACGTTGTTTTGGTGGCCTATATAAATCAGATTTTTTTTTAAAAACTTCATTATTTCTCTGTTTAAAAAAATTCTTCTTTCTCCCTTTTTTTTCTACAGAGGCCCTACTCCGGCAAGGGTTTTGACCAATCGTCGCCGCTCCAGCCACCGCACACGGTGGCTAAAAAATCGAAAAGGTACGTTTTTCTTTTTTTGTATATTTTGTTTATAATATACGTATATATACGAGGAATAAAATCGAAAATAGGACGAAATAAAAACTAAATCACCTTAGTCCTTTGTATTTTGGTTCCCCAATTTGTTGTTATTCTTGTGTTTTGATATCACTGGAATCACTATTTTGCTAAAAACGAATGCTTTTTTATTTATCCAAAAAAAGTTTATTACATTGATCTTTAGGCTTTTATATAGCCAATTTACAACTTGTTTTTCTACTTGATTGCTCTGTTCTTCTTGCAGGTAACCGGCGGGTAGAACAGTGAAGTAGGTGTGCCACTTGCGCTGATGATGTGATGTGGAGCAGGTGTTCAGAAGCCGCACCTAGGGTTTGAAAAATCTGATTTTTTGCTTTCTATTTGGCTTACAGTTGGTTTAGTTTAGTGGGTATTGGCTGGAGTCTGCTTTGTATTTGATTTAGGCTTGTTGGGCCTCGGCAAATTTAGGATTGTACAGCTACCCCTCTTTGCTCGTTGTCGTGTAACGACAACAGAGCAAAGACTTTTAAGAAAGACCAATTTTTCCTGGTTTGCCGAGTCTTGACTTCTTTGGTGCTCATCTTCTTCAGTTAGCCTCGTTCAGCCCACTGCATATTCTTGCTTTAATCCGCTCCCATGCTCACTACAATTTCAGAAAGATAAGGTTTACTATGATTCGCTCTACTGAAACTTCAGAGAGATAAGATCTGTTTATTTTATAGCTTCAATCTTTTCCATGCAACTTCAGGGAAATAAGATCTGAACTTGCTTTCTTCATTTGCTCTGCTGCAACTTCAGGGGAATATGTTTGTTTGATCTACTCTACTGCACCTTCAGAAGATAAGATCTGTTTATTTATAGTTTCAATCTGTTCCACTGCAACGTCATGGAAATAAGATTGCTATCTTTAGTCTGCTCCACTGCAGTTTAGGAGATAAGACTTGTAACTTCAACTTGCTCCATTGCAACTTCAAGGAGATAAGGCTTGTGGCTTCAATCGCTCCAATGCCATTTCGGGGAAGAGATTTGTAGCTTTGATCTACTCTGCTGAGACTTCAAGGAGATACAAATTGGCTTCGAGCCTCTCCAGTGTCATATCAAGGAGAGATATTTGTAGCTTCGATCTACTCCGCTGAACTTCAAGGTTATACGAATTGTGGCTTCGAGCTCTCCAGTGCCATTCAGGGAGAAGAGATTTGTAGCTTTGATCTACCCATGGACTTCAGGAGATAGGGTTTGTTTTGATCTACTCTACTGCAACTTCAGAGAGATAGATTGTTTTTTTGTCTGCTTCACTACAATTCAGGGAGTAGACTGTGACTCAACCTGTTCACTGCAACTTCAGGGAGGTAAAGTTTGTTTTGATTGCTCTACTGCAACTTCAGAGGAAAGATCTGTGATTATACTCAATTTGTTCACTGCAATTTAGGGAATAAGATTTGCTATCTTCAGTCTGCTCCACTGCAACTTCAGAGAGATAAGACTTGTAACTTCAATCTACTCCGCTGAAACTTCAAGGAGATCTACTGTGGCTTCGAACCGCTCCAATGCCATTTCAGGGAGAAGAGATCTGCTGTGGCTTCTAACCGCTCCAACGCCATTTCAGGGAGAAGAGATCCGCTGAAACTTCAAGGAGATCTGCTGTGGCTTCAAGCCGCTCCAACGCCATTTCAGGGAGAAAAGATCCGCTAAAATTCAAAGAGATCTATTGTGGCTTCTAGCCGTTCCAACGCTATTTCAGAGAGAAGAGATCTGCTGAAACTTCAAAGAGATCTGTTGTGGCTTCTAGCCACTCCAACGCCATTTTATGGAGAAGAGATTTGTAATTCCCAGCTTGTTACCCTATTGCTTAGGGGGTTAAGGCTTACCGTATTTGATCTACTCCACTATTGCTTAGGGAGACAAGATCTGTAATTCGGCCTATTACCCTACTGCTTAGGGG
>NW_024403560.1:0-10034 GCF_007990345.1 Gossypium hirsutum | reverse complement strand
GTAGAATACTAAGTGCTCACAAGGTATGAAATGATAGGTGATTGTCGAAGCAATAAGTTCAATGTATATCTTACCCAGTGTCACTCCTCTATTTAATCCAAGACTTAAACATGCATACTAACCTCACCTTCCGATGATGGCAATACGGCACTATTAAGAACAAGTGGACTAAATTCCTCTAATCCTCACTCAACTTCCGTTGTAATGCTTGTTGGTTCAAACTGTCACTGCACTTTCCAATGTCAGTGACTGCAATAACACTTCTGTGTTAAAAAACATTCAAACCAAAAGATTAAATAATAAAAGCAAGATTGAATAAGATAACATTTAATCAAAATTCATGTTTACATCTATACAAACAGAAAACAAAGAATAATCATCAGCATTCATAAAGAAATAAGAAAGAGTTGAGTGGAGAAAACTATTCCTAGACAACTCGACTAAATTTATCTATTCCCTCTTGTCTCACACTTAGGTTTTATTGTCAGAATCTGGTCTGCATCTGGTTTTCATGTTGGTTCACTCGTGAGAGGCTTAAGCTACCATGGCTGCAAGCTTTAAGGTAGGATAATGAAGATGATGATCCCGAAAAAAGAGCTAGCTTCTCTTCTCACGCCTACCTTTTATGTCCTCCTCCAACAGTACAGGTGTCCTTTCCTTAAAATTATTCTATCATTGTAAGTACAGGTTGGTTATACCAGACTGGACAACTCACGCAATTTTAATTCTTATTCGGATAGCTGTTAGGTGCGGCGACAATTTTGGACGCAATCTATAATTCACTCATGCAGCAACATTAGTGCAAAAAGATAGCAAATTAATGATAAAATAGGATACGATTCACTGAGTTATAAAATGCAATTTACTAAACCAAAAAATGGTAAAATGTATGCTAAGGATAACTAAAAGGGAACAATTTAACTAATAAGAAAGGGGAAAACCTATGTTCTTTCTAGTGCTATCAATGACCCTTGTGACAAACTCTGTAAGGAATTGCTTTGTTACGCACTCTTAAGAACCACCCTAATGGCGAACTATGAATGAATAGTCTATGTGGCAAACTCTAACGTGATATCCTTTGTGATAAAAACTTGAAGGAACGACTTCCATGGCGAAGTCTGAAAGTAGTGCCCATGTGGCATATCCTAAAAAAGCTCTCAATAATGTACCCTAAAGGAATGATACATGTGGAGGATTCTATATTAAATTATTTTTACGTGACCAGAAAGGCATAATGTCTTTATGGGTTGTGGTAAAGTGTTAAGCAAGACCATGATTTGGCTGTGATTAATAAAGTGATGAGTTGCAGAAAAGGTAATGGGGAAACATAAAATAAGTGTATTATGGATAAGGAGTTTTCTAATTTTATATCTGAAGGAAGGTACTTGTTATCTGTATATGTGATCAAACATGAATTGTGGTGAAATGATGGCTTAAAGTTACGTATACAAGAGTAACAATGTTTCAATCGTATGTACCTCTTTAAAGGAAATGGGTAAAGACTTATGAGAGATCATATTGAAAGAGGTAAGTGGCATATTGAAGAGGTTGATGGATAAGTAATAAGTTTAGAGTAAGATGTGATATCCATAGAGAATGAAGAATTAAATTCCAAGAAAAGTATTCGCCAGAAACAAGTTGATGGACAAGGATAATAATAATGCCATAACGATTATTCATTAAAAATGTGCAAGCATTGTGTAGGTAAAGGACATTTTTCTCACTAGGTTCTTATAAACTTACCTTTGTGTGTTATATGTTACAAGTTAATTGATGCGAGTTACACTAGGAGGGACGATGCCAGGATTGCGCCAAAAAGTGGCTTATTCGGTCATTATGCATATAGAGCAAGCTATCGTTGCATTTAAAGTCTAAATTGCTACTTAGCAATCCATGCTTTGGGGTATCTGTAATAGATTAGGTTTTTAAATTAGATATTGTTGCAATATAATTACCTCGAGTTGAAGTTTTATTCATTCATTGTATTTACTTATGTATTTTAGTTTGAAATTTTGTAATTAAGTAAGTTGTAATTATTAGTAAATTGTATAAGTAGATGAAGCTTATGTCTATATTTGTGCTGTAATAACCAAGACCTAAATCTGATCGATCCGATCGGGTTGAGGGCATTACAAGTTCCTTTGCCTTTATCATTTGGACCTTTGTTAGCTTCTTGAGATAAAAGAAAGATATTTATACCTGTCAGATCATCAATCTATCAAATTTGAGCACGCATGCAAGAATAAACAACACTTAATCCAGAACTAGGAAGTTTCCTTCCTCACACACCATTATAACATCTATGCATGCAGTACAAAAAACATGTAAATGACTTCGATGGTAACTTAAGGGTTCATCAATAATTACTAGTGAGTTGGTACTAACGTATAAGTTAACTAGATATTATGAACCTTCACTTTTAAGAAGTTCTCTAAACTTATGTTTTTTAGAGACTTTCAGAGGAAATTAAGAAAGAAGAACAAAATGTAAAGGTGTGTTGAAAGAACATTGTTATCCTTTTATACTTAAGCATAGAGACAAGGATTAGTGGAAAAATCAGGTAATTCCACTAACTCTCTTGATTTACGTGATTAAGTGCACTTAACAAAATTTAGGTCTTATCATCTACAATAGTCTAGTTCTATTCTAACTATACCTCAAATTAGCTAACTAAATCACCATACTAAAATAATAAACTAATTTAAACAACTGCTAACTTAACGAAATCACCCAAAGCATCTGCGTTGGGTGGATACTTAATAGGTGAGTTCGCCAAATGGCGTATTACACAGAATCCTATACTTAGCCAGAAAAATACTTTACTTACTCAAAACTATCCTTAATTTACATCTATTCGCCAAACAATAATCAAATACGGAGACTTCGCTGGGTGGGCTGTTACAATTCTCCCTCACTTAGAAAATTTTCTCTTCAAAATTCATACTTGTGAATAGATGAGGATAATTCTCTTTCATTAAACTCTCTTTCCCAAGTAGCTTCTTTTGTATTATGATTTCTCCATAATACTTTCACCAATGGAATCCTCTTATTCCCTTAGCTCTTTCACCACTCTTGCCAAGATATGAATAGACTCTTCTTCATATACTGCCTTAAAGGTACTAACATTAGAAACATTTAAAGCAGGTACTATTCTCGTGCACACAAATTGAATCCACATATTATCCTCTGGAAACATAATAGCTTGATGAAAGTATACATGAACATTGGTACCTGAATGATATTTTCATTCACCCCTTCCTTCTGTTAAATATTTTATAATGTTATCCATATCTATGTCTCAAAAATATTCTAAATCAGTTTTGTCAATAAAATCATTTCCATTGTATGGAGCATTGTAAAAGTCACAAATAATTCGAGGGGTTACTCTAACTTCTTTCCCTCGCACAAGTACTAATTCCCACATATGACCTTAAGTTTTCTTAGTCTAGTGGTCTCGTAAAGATGCATAAATTCCTGAACCATAGGGACTATAACACTATCTTTAGGTATCATCCAAAAACGTTCCCAACTATGATATCTTACTAAAGGCCATATTTTCTTACACCCAATCATAGATGGATCAAAGTCCCTCTCTTGAATGAATGCTTTTCCTTAAAGTTCATTGAAATATTTTTCAACATTCATATTTGATAAAGAAGAGGGATTTTGAGCCATCATGGCTCCATTTTCGTAGTTCACCTAACTTTCTTTGGAGGCACGATATTTCAATAAACAGTGAAAAAATTTGAATGTAGGAACCTTTAACCTTATTTATATGCTTGGAGGTCGTTTGGATTCCTTAATTTTCACACGGTATTCTCGTTCCTTATTAATATAATCATGATTGAAGAGTTTTTTGAAGATGAAAAATATTTGAGAGATTGGGGCTTTAGGGTTTAAGGTTCTGAGAGGGTGTTTTCAAAATATGGATGCAAAAGTGGTTAGTGTAGGTTTAATAAAAGATCTAAGGTTTTCTTAGGTTAAAAAATAGGTGTTTTAAAGTGGTAAAACTGGGTAACTTAAAGGTTAAACCACCAGGTTGCGTAATTGAGTCTAGTTGGCCCTGTAGAAATTGTAGTAATGTTGGGACACAGGGATTCCATGTCGCGACATCCCTGGTAGTATACTGTTTTCGTTACACTGGGGTTTTGTGTTGCGACATGTCCATTAGTTTGGAGGTCTGAATAAAACTGTCTACTATGTCTCGACTCGTTAAGGCAATGTCACTACACCGACTCTGTTTTGGCTGAAAACTCTAGCTTTAAGGATGTTTTGGTTTAGAGATGAACCTAAATCAAATAAAAGTTAAAATCCAAACTACATGATTAGTTAAATATACAGTCATTTACAAATATCATTAAAAAATTCTCGTATTTTAAGTTATACTGCTAGATTTATCTTGCAGTATTGTGAATTCACCATGGATGATCTCTTTATTCTATCAGTATTAGTCCACCGTTCGTTGTGCTATTCCGCCTTTGCCTGCTTGTCACATTTTTTAACATGTTTATTCTTTCTGCATTCATAAAAGGAAGCATTTCCCTTGGCTTTGGAATGTTAGAGATAAATAAATTTTTGCAATGCTCCCTAGTTCCTGTTATCTTCCTCACTCGGTTGGTGGCCACATTTAAAAGTTTCAATCTTATTGATTCTCATAGTTACTTCAGTTTTCTCTAAATCAACGGTCAATCTAGAAGTAGCCAAGAAGGTCTTCGTAGTAATATTGGTATCTCATGATCTTCCTCAAAATCAAGTACTACGAAATTTAAGGAATAATAAAACTTTGCACATTGACTAACACATCTTTAAGTACTCCCTTTGGATGTACGGAAGATCTGTCAACCAATTGTAATGTTATTTGAGTTGTTTTAAGATCCCCTAACCTGAGTTTTTCAAAAATTGATAAGGGCATTAAGTTAATACTAGCTCCTAAATCACATAGAGCTCTATTAAAATGAATGCTCCCTATTTCTGTTGAAATAGTAAAACTCCTCAGGTCTTTCAGTTTTTGAGGGACCTATTTTGAAATAATCACACTACAAGAAGCACTTAGACTAGATTGTTCTCATACCTTAATTTTCTTATGCCTAGACATCATCCCCTTCAAAACTTGGCATACTTAGGGACTTTCTCAATAAATTCAATTAAAGCTAGGTTAACATTTAATGTCTTAAACATGCTTAGAAAGCTTACAAATTAATCCTTCCTCATCTCGCTTTTATTTTTCTTCAAGTCTCAAAGGGAATGGGATCTTTATGATTGTGGTTTCTTTAGGTGTTTCCTTTTCTGTCTCACCACTAGTACAATTTTCTCCTCTAATTCACATTCATTTTCTACCTCAAGAGATTTATATTGAGGATCATCAGTATTTTTCACACATAGCTCTAGAGTAGGTATTTCTAAGCTAGTCAGTACTTTGCCCTATCAGAGCGCTATATTTTTCACATGCTCTTTACCTTCTCTCTGTGAGTTACCCTTTGTGTTGCTGGATACCCATGACAATTTGTCTTTTGATGTCACCCATCATTCTCATCAATTGGCTCATCTAATCAATGAGCTTTGTCAATGTCCTGGCTGAGATGGTGCACTTAGATTGTACCTACTTGACATCTATTCTCATAGACTGTATCTCTCCTTTGATTCTATCCAGACGTTAACCACGTACAGTACGGTCATTGGAACGATTAAAATGTGCAAGTTTACACCATCGCAACAAGTAATAAAGTGACAAGTAAATGTCGAGTTATCATACCCACAAGGACTATGAAAAGAATTATTATGAATGCAATTAAAAACACTTTGGTGAAGAAAAATATTTTGATTTTGAGGAAGTGGTTAAAAACTAAAATTTAACTAAGTAAAATAAAAAAATTAAATTAAATTGCCAATGTGTAACACCCCGAACCCGAGACCGACACCGGAGTCGGACACGAGATGTTAACAAACTTTGAAAAATTTCCTTCAGACACTGCCCAGTCTGAGTACTAGTTGCTTCAAAAATCATATCTTGAGTTTCACAACTCGAAATCAGTTTAGTGATTTTTCCCTGAAACTAGACTCATGTCCCCACCTATGTATTTTTTTCTAGAATTTTTGGTCGGGCCAATTAGTACAGTTTATTAGTCAAAGTCTCCCATGTTACAGGGGTCGACTACACTGACCTTTTCCCACTACGACTTGGATATCTCTCTGCACAGAGCTTCAATACTGATGCCGTTTGTTTTAGGGAAACTAGACTCAGAGAGGAATCCATACATATTGGTATGACCCCTAATTATCTCTGGTCAATTTATAGTGAATTTCCAAAGGCGGAACAGGGAATCCAGAAACTGTTCTGGCCCTGTTCCACAAGAACCCGAATATCTCTTACTGTACTGTTCATATGACTGTTTCGTTACTTCCATATGAAAGTAGATTCTCAAGGTTCGATTACATAATTTATTCGCTATTTAATTCCACTCCTACGAATTCTTGTGATTTTTCCAATCCACACCACTGCTGCTATCAGCTTCTGTTTTCAAAGTAAACCTTACTAATTGGGGTTTCATGGACCAACTAGGGCCTTGTCATACATAAGCCCACATATGATCATACTTAGCCATTCCAGTGGCTGATCATTGCTCAACACTTCCATTCCAACTATAGTTACATCATGAAACCATCTATACATTCATAAACACGAATGGTCTAATGCCATACTCCACTTCTACAAGCCATTTTCGCATGGCTGTACACTTATACATTTCATAAAGTACTCGAAAAAACAATGGGTAGTCCTATACATGCCATATCAAGATTCAACCAAAATAGTACCCAAAAGAGCCTTTGATAGTGTGGGCGACTTCGACTTCAAGATCCCGAGTCCGATAGCTGGAGAACCAAAAATCTATAAAACAGAGGAGCAATGTAACGAGTAAGCAATTTATGCTTAGTAAGTTTTGAGCAAGGAATTCCAGCATACACAAAGAATAGCACACATTTAGCTAAACGGAATATTTCATAATACGCAATTTACCGATATCAAACTTGCTTCACAACATTAACAACCCTTATGTACATACACAATAAACTAACTTAGCCGAAGGCCGGTAGCTCGTTTATCAAACTGAGGCGAACATTTATTTGTAAGGGCTCGATTAAATTCAACACATACGTAACATATCCCCATATTGGGATGTTTTTCGAGTATTCGCTGGAATTTTACAGCAAGCTCATTCATTACCAAATCACGTACCTTCGGGATTTAACCGGATATAGCTCCTCGTTCAAATTGCCTTCGGGACATAGCCCCGGTTTTAGTAACTCACACAATGCCTTCGGACATAACCCGGATTTAACAACTCGCACGAATGCCTTCGGGACTTAACCCGGATTTAGTATCTCGCACAAGGCCTTCGGGGCTTAACCCGGAATTTGTATTCTCGCACAATGCCTTCGGGCTTAACCCGGAATTTGTATCTCGCACAAATGCCTTCGGATCTTAGTCCGGATATATTCACTTAGCACAAAGCCTTCGGACTTAGCCCGGACAGCATTCAATTAATCATGCACCTCTAACAATAATTCATGGCACATTCGTATTTCTTTTTCATTAGCAAAACTCAACACAAGGCACACACCATCCTTGCACATTCGGCTCAATAGCCACTCATAGAGCATGATTTTATTTGCTTAAAACATGATCTAATCACATCGTAATTTAAGCTCTCTTACTCAAGAACTTACTCGGGTGTTGTCGAACGATTCCGCTTAGCTATTCGACCACTTTTTCCTTCCCTTTATCGGATTTATTTCCCCTTTGCTCTTGAGCTTAATTAAACAAATAAATTGATTTCATCATTTAGGCATCAAAAAGATGAACACAAGGCACTTAGCCCATATTTATACATTAGACATTAAAGTCTCATACATGCAAAAATCATGCATCAACACAACATATTAGCTAATTTCTTTCCCCTTGGACCGAATATGCATGTCTATTTTTGGGGCCGATTTCAACACTTAATACACACATATACACACTAGTAAAAGCATCCTCCCCCTTTTCATCAATTTAACACATGCATTGCTCATTAGCATGCAAAGTTACATTCGGCCTTAGCACACATCTTGCTAGCCGATTCTTCTCCATTTAGCAAACCAATGCACATATTGCTCACACAAAAAATGCTAAAAAGGAGGTTCAAGAATCATCAAGCCATCATCACATGCATCATTAACAAGCTTCATATTTTGCATGCAATGGCATTAACACAACCTCACTAGGCCGAAATCTTAACTCATCTCATGCCTCATACCACACATCAAACATAACCAAGAATGATGCATCCATGGTCAAGTGCCATTTCCATCACATAGCAAGAATTTAGACCATGGGCTAGGTAGAACTCAAGCTAACAACTAAAACATGCATGCATCATCATGGAAACATCATCAACATACCTTAGCCTAGCTACATGCATGGCCGAATCTCTTCACCTTTCTTCTTCTTTCCTACTTAAAATTTTGGCCAAGGATGAACCAAAGGATGAGAAATTTTTTTCTTTGTTTTTCTTTCTAATTTAGGCTAAATGAAGGTGAGAAAGGATGAACACAAATTTTTCTCCTTTCTTCTCTTTAGCTCACGGCAATGGGGGGCAACCAACATTTTTTTTTTTTTTTTTCTTTTTTTCCCAACTTTATTTTTTTTCCATTAACAAACATGTTTCATGACATGTTTTGCCATCTTCCTTGTCATGGCCGGCCATACTCATTAGGGGGGGAAATTTATCTCCCCCCTTTGTCACATGCAAATAGGTCTCACACATTGACCTATCACATTTAAAATTTTCTCACATAAGTCTAATTGACTAAATTAACAATGACTAAATCGAAGCTGAAATTTTCACCATCATAATTACATATTCTAGACAATAAAATATCAATTCAAAGGTGACTCGGTTTGCGGTCCCGAACCACTTCCCGGCTAGGGTCAACTTTGGGCTGTCACCAATCTCCCCCACTTAAGAAATTTCGTCCCCAAAATTTTACCGGTAAATAGGTTGGGTTCGTTCTTTCATCGAGCCTGGTCTCCCAAGTAGCTTCCTCGATCCCGTGTTTGAGCCATAACACCTTTACTAGCGGAACTCTTTTGTTTCGCAACTCCTTCACTTCACACGAGCTAGGATACGCATCGGTTCATTCTCATAGCTCATGTCGACTTGAATTTCAACCTCTGATGGGCTAATTATGTGCGATGGATCAGATCGATAGCGCGAAGCATGACCATGAAGAGTCATGAATTCAAGCTCCGGGGGCCAATCATCAACCAGGACCAACTCGTTCGAGATTTGTACCAATGAATCTCCGGCATCAACTTGCCTTATGGCCAAACCTGAGTATCTTTTCCAAGGTACCTTAATCTCCCACTGATACTCCGATGTCTTTTCGTTTCAAATCCCGTACACTTCTGACGATCTTGTGGCTACCGTCAGACTTTCACGTTACCTTTACTTCCGTTAAGCATCTTTATATCAACTGAAATTTTCTTTCACGAGCTCGGTCCAAAATAATGGTGTACGGCATTTACGACCGTACAAAGCCTCGTAAGGTGCCATCTTAATACTTGATTGAAAACTATTGTTGTAAGCGAATTCAATCAAAGGTAAATACCGTTCCCATGAACTACTGAACTCGAGGATGCACATCTCAACATATCCTCAAGTATCTGAATTATCCGCTCGGATTGACCATCGGTTTGGGGATGAAAAGCAGTGCTAAAATGCAGCTTGGTACCCAGAGCTTCTTGCAATTTCTTCCAAAATCGTGAGGTGAATCTCGGATCTCTATCCGACACGATAGAAACAGGTACCCCGTGTAATCTCACAATTTGAGAAACGTACAATTCAGCTAGTCTATCCAATGAAAAATCCATACACACACGGGATAAAGTGAGCCGACTTAGTCAGTCTATCGACAACAACCCCAAATCGCATCCTTCTTACTAGTTGACAATGGCAGTCCGGACACAAAGTCCATTGTGACTCGATCCCATT
>NW_024403559.1:0-10073 GCF_007990345.1 Gossypium hirsutum | reverse complement strand
ATTTTCTCGGTTAAATTACTTAACCAAACTTTAACATATTTTATTAATAACTTCATTAATCTTTATATTTCATCATTACGGACTTGATTTATGGAAATAAGGTTCTGAAACTGTATTTTCTGACACTACTTAAATTTGGGTCGTTACACCCACGGTGAGTTGAGTCTTGGCCTTGATGAACTTGATCCGCGACTCGGTCAGTCTGGTGAAACTGCCATGGCCCATTTGTTCCAAGTTGCCTTTAAGGGATTCTGCCTCAAGGCTGACGAGGTAGATGTTGGGAAGGGAATTGATGCCGAAGAGTTTGAATAAGAATTGGGATTCGCAGAACTTAAAGTCGTAGAACAACAGCTTGGTGTTAGAGCCATTGTGGTTGGCGATGAAAGAAAATGCGACAAGGGCGAAGTACTTAATGAGCTCACGGAGGCTGAGGTTGGTTTTATCATGGAGTTGGATGGTGTCGAAGATTATGAGATAGGAGTAAGGGTGTAACACCTCTCACTCGACCCAATTGTCAGATTTGAGCTATGGGAGGCTATAGTCATTGTCGAAGCAATTACAGTCATCTAGTCAACATACATGCATTTATACATGTTATCGAGTGTTAATCATACCCAAAATATGATAAACAATCATTTCTAGGTCTTAATCGAGATTACGAAAGCTCTTTATTGACTCGAGTACGAAATAGGACCAAATTGTAAAGTTTTAAAAGTTCAGAGTCAATGTTGTGACACCATCAATTACACATCGGGATATTACCAAAATAGTATGTTATGTCCAATAACAGGCTACTTGATGTCACGATGTTAGTTACTATCAGTCGGCGTTACGACGACGAAGAGTGATCATCAAGACGATGACTCTATTTTTTTGTAAAAATGAACCATTTGGTACCTATTTTAATGCTTCCAACCATACCTAACATTTTATACATCAAATACCAAATTCAATTAGTCCAAAACATACCCCAAAACCATACCAAACAAGTTTAAACATTCAACTCAATTTCACCAATTAAGTTTAAGCATTTCATTTCCATGGCATACATCTCTATCAATTATCCAAATACCTAACATTTACCTATACCAAACCATTCTAAAACATGCCAATTTATATGTCATACATACCTTAAACATAATAGTCAAAGTATATCCATTCAACTAGGCATCACAAATGTCAAATCATGCATTTTTAAACTAGTTGTAAAACCAACAACTAGATCACATCTATATACCAAGTTTAATAAGTTACTCAGATCACAAAGACTTATATTCATCAAGACACCTATATACATGCCACAACCTTAGGTTTTAAAATGATCAAACATCTATCAGTTCAATGATAGGACAGTAAGAGCTTCGAACGATCTAGCTTGACGCATTCCGCAAGGTGACGATCTACAGGAAAAGGGAAAATAAAAGGGGTAAGCATATACGATACTTAGTAAATTCATAGGTATTAAACAACAACTTACCTTAACTTTCAATTAAACACAATAAGCTGCTAAGCTTGACATTATTTGGCTAGACATGACAATTCATGACATCAACAAGGTGAGTTTAAAAATATAATCAAACCATGTAATATCACAAGTATTTAAAATGTCATTTCGTGTCATAACAAGTAACAAACTCAAATCTCATTCAATCCAAAAGTAGTGTAGTCGTACACACACATATATATATCAAGGATTTGTACTCAAATCGTTCAATAATCTTTCATTTGAATATCAGGCTTAATTCATCTCATCTCATTTCAATTTCTTGTTTCATTTAGCACGTTTTGTCCGATGAACCCTAGTAAACGGACTCGGATACACAAGTATCTTTGATACACTAGTTGCTCGTTCGAGCTAAGTATACTTGTGTTAGGTTACCAGTCCAAACTAAATCTTTATAACGACTCATCTGTTTGCTTATCCAAGCTGAAATTATACTTGTCAATTTACATGTTCGAGCTAAACCTTTAAAACGAATCAGGTTACCAATCTAGGCTAAACCTGTGTCACGTGTATCTTTGAGTCCGTAACAAATGATGGATCTCAGTAATCATCTAAAGTCAGTCCATACAAGTGTGAACAATGCCCTATTGGCATTCCAATCATATCCTAACATTTACTAAATTCACCCGGGCAGCTTTTAATACATTTAAACATTTATTTACAATTTAGTCCAACTCTCACCTTTTATATCAACTTACCACAATCAATTCACAATCAAGCATAAATACACAAATAAAATACATAATAATTTAAGCACAATTATACCATATGAACTTACCTGAAAAAATAACAAACAAGTCGAATCTTCAAGGACTATTTGACAATTTTTTACTTTCCCCCGATTATCCCCGATTTAATCCAATTCTTGATCTCAACAATTATTTTAGAAATTTCGTCAATACCAAATATTTCTATATCATTCCATGATATGCATGAACCGATTTAATTCTATTTTTTGAATGTCCCTTAGGTTTTACATTTTATTTAATTTAGTCTCTGAAACCGAAATAACAATATCTTTCAATTTTGAGCCTCGATTTTAAAACCGATCTCAATTACATCCTTTAGAGACCCTCTACTATATATTATTATTGAAATTTCATATAAATTTCACATTTTATTCACTATGGTCCTTTTAAACAAAACTAATTATTAAACTTTACAATCTAGTTCTTTTTCACATCTAAGCTTAAAATCTATCAATTTAATATCAATTTCTTCAAAAAATAATCAATAAAAACTTTCAAAAGTTTTAATAGATTTATAAATTAATACATGGGCTAGCTAAATTAAGCTCCCATGACCTCAAAAACATAATAATTATAAGAGGAATTACCTTACAATTTAGGACTGAATACTAAAGCTTCAAAAGGGTTTTTCTTTCTTTGGTTTTCTGGCAAGCAAAAATGAAAGGAAGAAGATGAAAAACTTTAATTAATTTTTGGCTCTCATACTTAGTTTATAACTAATTAATTACTTAATTATCTTAATTAAACTTAATTAACTAAATTTAATCATCATTGATTAAAATAAGTGGAATCTTCCATCATTTCCCACTAACACATTATAATTTGGTTTAATTGTCATTTTGGACTTTTGACTAATTGCAATTTAAGTCTTTAAATCTTTGACCAATTTAAAAGCTAACGATAAGACTTTTACAATTTAGTCTTTATATCCTAGTTAAATAATTAATAGGTAAAATTGAAGGATCAAACATTAATAAAATTTTATACCAACTCCGTAAATATTTTTATTTAATATTTACAGATTCAGTTTATGGAAATAGTTCTAAAACTGACTTTTCTGATACCACTAAAAATCAGATAATTATAAAAGGTGAGAGGTTTGAGAGGGCTTGATGAATTTTGAGATGGTTTGATTGTTTAAGTGGATAACACCCGATTCTTATTGCGATTGAAGGGTTAAAAGATCAACTACTAGCTCCAATTCCAGTTAAGCTTTTGAAATTACAAGAGAGAAATGGAAATGATGAAGAGATGAATATAAGAAATTGCCCTTTTCTGGGAAATTAATTCAATGGCATGTAAATATAAATTCACACGTGGTAGCACGGTCAGCATTCCATAGAGGTACAGTCAACATTTTGTTTGGAGTTTAATGGAGGAGTGAACAAAATGCTCAAAGTTTCTAACCGCAGTGCTTAAATTGAAAAAAATAATTTTAAAGTGACCTAAATAGAAAGGAGGTAATTTTAGAGAGATTATTTGGGGATTTTACCCAAAATATATCTATAGCAAAGTGTATAATTATCTGTAAAAAATAGAAATGAAATGCCCCGTAAAAAGTAAGTAAAAGATGTTGTCTTATCTGATTCATTTACGTCACTCTTCTGTCAGACTTCATCAAACAAAGCAAAGCAATAGTGTCCGTTCATCAATTATATCACTTATCTCTCTTCCTCCCCCCGACAATGACTCACACTCCAATCAGGTTTGGAATCATTGGCTGCGCCGGGATAGCCCGCAAAGTCTCCCGAGCCATCCTATGTGCACCCAACGCCACTCTCTCTGCCGTCGCCAGCCGCTCCCTCCACAAAGCCGCCGATTTCGCCAAGTCCAATGGCTTCCCCCCTGAAGCCAAGATCTACGGCTCTTACGAATCCCTTTTGGACGATCCTGACATCGACGCCGTTTATATGCCCTTACCCACAACCCTTCACCTCAAGTGGGCTGTATTGATAGCTCAGAAGAAGAAGCATTTGCTAACGGAGAAGCCCGTGGCTCTCAATGTGGCAGAGTTTGATGAGATAGTAAGGGCTTGTAAGGAAAACGGGGTTCAGATTATGGATGGGACCATGTGGATGCATCATCCAAGGACCCGCAAAATGGAGGAGTTTTTACAAGATAAGCAGCGCTTTGGTCAACTTAAAACTGTAAACTTCTCTTTCATAACCTTCTTTTTTGTTATGCATTTACCATTTCTGTTCATAACTTTTTTGTTATGCATTTACCATTTCTGTTCATAACTTAAGTTTACTCAGATTGACATCTAATTCCGTTTTGCTGCAGTGTATGACTTATCTTATGATGGAATGACAATGTTATTTTAATAACCTTGGCCTTCCTCAGGTGAACAGCTGCTTCACATTCTTTACCGACCTCGATTTTCTCAAGAACGACATCCGTGTGAAGCCCGATCTCGACGCACTTGGTGCTCTCGGTGATGCGGGGTGGTACCGGATCAGGTCGATCCTGTGGGCAGCCGACTACGAGCTGCCCAAGACCGTAACAGCCTTGCGAGGAGCTGTTCTTAACGAAGCAGGGGTGATACTAGATTGTGGGGCTTCAATGCACTGGGAGGATGGCAAAAAAGCAACCTTCCATTGCTCTTTCTTAACTAGTTTGACAATGAATATCACTGCTATAGGAACACATGGAACCTTGCACCTCACGGATTTCGTCATTCCTTACCAAGAGCAGGAGGCCTCTTATACTGCATCCGCGAAACCCGGATTCAACGAACTCGTAACAGGATGGGAGCCGCTTCCGAGCGAGCATACGGTTACCGTCGATCTGCCCCAGGAAGTATGCATGGTGAGGGAGTTTGCTACCTTGGTTCAAAACATTAAAAAGAAGGGCGCGAAGCCGGATATGAAGTGGCCTACGATCAGCAGGAAGACACAATTGGTTTTGGATGCTGTCAAGGCATCCATTGAGAAAGGTTTTGAACCTGTTGAAATTGTCAATTAATGTGGTATAATCTATCATTTTTCAATTTTCTTGTATCCTGAGAGTGAGAGTTTTGCATCAAACGTGAACTTCATTCAGTGGGTAACTCCAAACTATTTTGGTTTGTGCAATAATAAACCAGAGGACAACCTCAGAATGCCAGGTTGGAATTATGGATTTTGATAATAAACTATTTAAGAAATGTAGCTTAATTTTATGAATTTGTTAATGCTTCGAGTACTTTTAAATTCGATAAATTCATAGTTTTATATTTGCATTATATTGATTTTACAATTAATTTATACATTTTATTTTTACCATTTATATAATAATGAAATTCAAATCTAAGTTTTCAAATCCATATTCTCAAACCTCAGCTTAAAAAACTTTCAAATCTTTTACATTTTAACTCTTGTTAATTTATATAAAATATATTTAAATTACTTTTTCATGTAATATAAAATAATAATTTAAATTAATCACTTTATGATCACTTGTTATTTTATTATCTTTATAATCTATGATTGATTTTAATTTCAACACTACAATACCTAATTTCATTGTTGTAGAAACTAATTTAATTGGTACTTGTTTTTATTCTTTTAAAAATCAATCTCATTTCTTTGAACTTTAAAACGTGCAAAATAGGGATATTGTTCATAGGTTGAGCTACCCGTTCAGACCTGAACGTTCGCTCGAAATTTAAGAGAATTTGGTGATGAAACTAGTAGAGTAGGAGTTGTCTTCTCGTCAACTTACTAACATTCACCTCTATCAATTAGTCTTGTCCAAGCTTAGATAAAAAATTTCATATTTCCAACTACTATAAATTCAATTTTTACTTTAAAATTTAATTATAAAAATATGTAATTATTAATATAAAATTATATATTTAATAATTATTGATATTTAAATTGTAAAATGAGTGAGTCGGTCGGATTGTTTGAACTTGAATTTTTGTTGAATCAAGCTACGATCTGATCCATAAATAGTTCTATTATGAACATAGGTTACATCTATAATTAATAAATGTAAAATACAATGATCATCATCATTTAAGTCTATAGTATTTATATAGGACTCATCTATTAAATATGAAAATCAATATGTGAATGGTGATTAAACATGCATTAAATAATAATGAATGAAAAAATAAAAGAGCCGAGCCAAACCCAACCACATAATATTGCTTCATGTCATTTTTTAATTAATTGTTTGTAATTTTATGATTAAAATTATTTTATAATTTAGAAAATTTGTTTCATACACAATTAGTGGAGTGGGTGGCAAATACCCTTTTGAGTATAGTAAAATAACAAAAAAAAAATAGATATTTAAAAAAAAAGATGTGTAACCTTTAGAGTTGTTCATGGGTTTGGTTGGACTCAACAAGACTTGATTTTAAGAAAATTCCAAGACTTGAGCATGAGCTTAACCCGTCCAAAAAGCTTACATTACTATTTTAACAAATAATGATATTATAATATATATTTTTGTATTAATATAAATATAATTTTATAATTAAAATAAATAATTTTTTTTTAAAAATTCATTTTATTTAAATTCAAGTGGGATCTAATCGATCTAATTGGACTAAATGAGTCACCTAATCTATGAACAACTCTAATAGTAATATTTAAACCTTATTTAGAGAAGTTTTGTTGATCCCGAAGCAAAGATAAACATAGAGTGTGGAGCTTCACTAGAGTGAGAAGATGACAAAAGTGCGACCTTTCATTACTCATTTTTATCAACTTTGACAATCGATATCACTACTACTATAGGAACATACGAAACTGCATCTCATAAATTTCATTGTTCATTATCAATAGCATAGTATCCTAATGGTTGTAAGATCATTAGATGGAAATAAAGATCTATTTCACTTTATGATAATGATGAAAAGTTTCTTAGTTATGAAGTACCATATCTAAGAGTTATATGAACATTGATGTATCTTGCAAACAACATTCGATTTGATATGGTATTTATTGTAAACTTGTTAGTAAAATTTAGCTCTTTTCTAACACGTAGATATTAGAATGGAATTAAACATATATTTAAATATCTCAAAGAAACCATTGATATGTGGTTATTTTATTCAAGTGATTCATCTCTATAAACTAGCTATGCTAATGTTAGATATTATCAAATCTACGTAAATGTCAATATCAAATAAGATATTTATATATATGTGGAGGTACTACCATATCCAAGTGTTCAACAAAACAAACATTAATTAGTTTGAAATAATTAAAATAATTGAAATATTAAAATATATCAACTCAAAGATATAATGTGATATTGCTATTAGAGGAAGTTTGAAATATGTTATATTCTTTTCCTTTAACCAAGATTTTGTCCTACTAGCGTTTTTCGTAAAGGTTTTTAACGAGACAACTGTAATAACCCAAAATTCACGGGCATCGAAAAAGTATAATATCGGGCCTCCGTCTTAGTAAATTGAGTCCGAAAATAATTATTAGAAATATTTACGAGACTAGTTGTGTGTTTAATTAAGTTTTAGATAGATGAATTTAATGTAATTAAGAATAATTAGGAAAAAGGAATAAATTGAATAAATGGTAAATGTTTAATTATAGATCAAAAGAAAATAAGAGGGACAAATGGGCAATTAAGCCACATTTGGAAGTTGAGGCGGCATAACATTGTAAAAATCTTAGATTTTTATATTATTTATTTCTATAAATATATAAATTAATTATAAAGGATATTATTTAATTAATTATATTATAAATATTATATTAAGAAATAAATTAAATAAAGACAAATGTATGGTGATATTTAATACAAGTGTATTAATAAAATACATACATTTGTAATACTTATATTTAATTACTAAATAGATATTTGTTTTAATTATTATATTAAAGTAATTAAATAAAAGAAAACAAAAGAAATAAAATAAAGGAAATAAAGTAAAGTAAGTTAAAATAAAAGAATAAAAGAAACAAAAGAAGAAAGAAACAGAATAGCCAAGACGAAACAGAGAAGAAACAGGGGAGAAAGAAGAAAAAGAAAGAAAAAGGAAAATTGAAGGTTTAAGGTTTAAAGTTTTGATTGGTAAGTCAAATTAGCCCTTTTCTCTTAATTCTAATGTTTTAAAAGCTTTAAAACAAAGTTTTGATGGAATTAAGTTGATATTTTGTAAGTTCATAGGTTTTCAAGTATAGTTTATGTTGAACAAAAGAGATGAATTAGGGATTAACTTGAAGGAATTTTAAGTTAGAATTGAAAAAGGGATTAAATTGTAAAAGAAACTATAAGTTTTATGTTTTAGGGACTAAATTGAGGGAAATTCGAAATTAGCAAAATATGCTGAAATTTTGATAGTTAAATTTTAGTTTGGATGAAATTTGAATAGAAATAGAGTGTGAATTGAATTAGGAAAGTAAGTGAATTTAGTTAGGATTAAATTGAGAATTAGGAAGAAATTGAATAGAAATTCAATTATTTATTATAATTAGTGCTGTAATTAATATTACAAATTATTATTTTCGTAGCTAACAAAGAACCCGAGGCATCGGCGTCAAAAGGAAAGGAGAAAGTTATCGAGGACTAAAACGGGAGAATAACGGTTTGTATTACTATAATTCAAGTTATTTATTATTAAATGCTAAATTTTAATTTATGTGTCTAGTAAATGAAATGTGAGGTAAGTATAATATTAGTATTAATTTATTATTATTATTATTATTATTATTATTATTATGAGTGGGAATTAAATTGAATAGTTTATATGAATTAATATTTGAATTGTTTGTTGATTGAAAGCGGGAAATGAATTTGAATCGAATTGTGAATGGTATTAAATTGTATAGAAATGTATTGAGTTGTGAAAATGTGTGAATTTGTGAAATAATTATTGATTGAAGGTGGAAAAATGATTGAATTGAAAGTGTGAGAAATTGTGATTGAATTGAGAATATATGTGATTTAAATACCCTATTAACTAGTCGGGCTGAGTCGGATATAGTTGGCATGCCATAGGATTGGAAGAGTTCAGGGATACTTCGACCTCGAGTCGATGAGACACTGGGTGTCACTATATTTCTTCGGATAGATTCGATGAGGTACTGGGTACCAACTTTCTTCGGCTTTGCCGATGAGACACTGGGTGTCAACTATTGCTTCGAACTATCCGATGAGGCACTGGGTGCCATTCTGGTGTGTTTGGTTGGATCCGTGTATCCGCCAAAGTCCGAGTTTTGTTAATAGGGTAAATGATGAAATGATAAACCGAACGAGTTGGTCAAACGAGCTATTGAAATGATATGAAAAAGTTGAATTGTGAATTGAAATGTGAATGAGATTGAGAAATGAACCTAAGGTTCATGATTTATTCAAACTCAATTGTGGATATACGATATTAGTTGATGAATTGCTATTGTTGAAATATTGAATTTAAATTGTATATACGATTTATGCATTACATGTACATTATTGTTATAATTTGAATTATGGTAATACCACTGAGTATGAATTACTCAACGTATGGTTGTTTCCGTGCGCAGGTCGATAGAAGTCAAAGGTCCCGGTTCAGCATCCAGATTAATCCCGGCTTAGGCAAAACTTGGTGATGTATTTTTCCTTTGGTAAAGGTGGCATGTACATAGATTGTGTATAAAGGTTATTATGTTTTAATATATAATGGTTAAAATGTTAGTATTAAAAGTTTATGGATTTTAATGAAAGAAGTCTATCTATTTTATTTAATTAGTACATTGTTAAATTTTAAATTGATATTGTGTAGATTGAGTTTGATTAGAAGTATTTAGAATAGAAAATGTGAATATGAAATGAATTGGTTGAATTGGTGATATTTGGGAACTATATGATTTAATTTGCAGGGGGTT
>NW_024403558.1:0-10094 GCF_007990345.1 Gossypium hirsutum | reverse complement strand
AATTGACTTGTTTACACCCCTATGACACTTCCTATGAAATTATTAGCACTTATTATTAAAGGTCATGAGACAAGTTTGAGTCTTGGGACATTGAAACCATGTTATATGCACATGTATCATCACCATCAAAGAAGCTTAATTCATTTACAAACAGAAACTCCACCATAGCGAGCCCAACAGCTCACATGTAACTTACTTGTTTACACCCCTAGAACGCTGCCTAAGGAAATTATTAGCAACTTATTAGGTCATAGACAATGTCTCATTGAAACCATGTTATCAATGTATCACATAAGAAGCAATCATTACAAATGTGACACATAGCAGAACTAGCACAGAACTTGATTGTTAACAAACTTAAAAAAAAACTATTAAAGGTCATAACAAGTTGAGTCTTGGGCATTAAACCATGTTATACATGTATCATCCATCAAAGAACCTTAATTCATTTTTTAAATAGTGACTCCACTATAGCGAGCCCAACTAGTCACATGTAACTTGACTTGTTTACACCCTAGAAGCCTGCCTAAGAAATTATTAGCAACTTATTATTCAAGGTCATAGACAAGTTTAGTCTTGGGCATTGAAACCATGTTATCTGCAATGTATCATCACCATCAAGAAGCTTAATTCATTTTACAAATAGTGATTCACTATAGCGAGCCCAACTAGCTCACAGAGCTTGACTTGTTTACACCCCTAGAACACTCCTAGAAAATTATTAGCAACTTATTATTGAAGGTCATAAGACAAGTTTGACTCTTGGGGCATTGAAACAATGTTATATGCACATGTATCATCTCCATCAAAGAAGCTTAATTCATTTTACAAACATTGACTCCACTATAGCGAGCCCAACTAGCTCACATGTAACTTGACTTGTTTACACCCCTAGAAGAGTGCCTCAGAAAATTATTAGCAACTTATTCTTAAAGGTCATAAGACAAGTTTGAGTCTTGGGGCATTGAAACCATGTTATATGCACATGTATCATCACCATCAAAGAAGCTTAATTCATTTTACAAACAGTGACTCACTATAGCGAGCCCAACTAGCTCACATGTAACTTGACTTGTTTACACCCCTAGAAGCTGCCTAAGGAAATTATTAGCAACTTATTATTGAAGGTCATAGACAAGTTTGAGTCTTGGGCATTGAAACCATGTTAATGCACATGTATCATCACATCAAAGAAGCTTAATTCATTTTACAAACTGTGACTCCACTATAGCGAGCCCAACTAGCTCACATGTAACTTGACTTGTTTACACCCCTAGAAGACTGCCTAAGAAAATTATTAGCAACTTATTATTGAATGTTATAAGACAAGTTTGAGTCTTGGGGCATTGAAACCATGTTATATGCACATGTATCATCACCATCAAAGAAGCTTAATTCATTTTACAAAAGTGACTCCACTATAGCGAGCCCAACTAGCTCACATGTAACTTGACTTGTTTACACCCCTAGAACACTCCTAAGAAAATTATTAGCAACTTATTATTAAGGTCATAGACAAGTTTGAGTCTTGGGACATTGAAACCATGTTATATGCACATGTATCATCACCATCAAAGAAGCTTAATTCATTTTACAAACAGACTCCACCATAGCGAGCCCAACCAGCTCACATGTAACTTCACTTGTTTACACCCCTAGAAGCTGCCTAAGAAATTATTAGCAACTTATTATTGAAGGTCATAGACAAGTTTGAGTCTTGGGCATTGAAACCATGTTATATGCACATGTATCATCACCATCAAAGAAGCTTAATTCATTTTACAAACTGTGACTCCACTATAGCGAGCCCAACTAGCTCACATGTAACTTGACTTGTTACACCCCTAGAAGACTCCTAAAAAATTATTAGCAACTTATTATTGAAGGTCATAAGACAAGTTTGAGTCTTGGGGCATTGAAACCATGTTATATGCACATGTATCATCACCATCAAAGAAGCTTAATTCATTTTACAAAAGAACTCCACATAGCGAGCCCAACTAGCTCACATGTAACTTACTTGTTTACACCCCTAGAACGCTGCCTAAGGAAATTATTAGCAACTTATTATTGAAGGTCATAGACAAGTTTGAGTCTTGGGCATTGAAACCATGTTATATGCACATGTATCATCACCATCAAAGAAGCTTAATTCATTTTACAAACTTGACACCACTATAGCGAGCCCAACTAGCTCACATGTAACTTGACTTGTTCACACCCCTGAAGACTGCCTAAAAAATTTTAGCAACTTATTATTGAAGGTCATAAGACAAGTTTGAGTCTTGGGGCATTGAAACCATGTTATATGCACATGTATCATCACCATCAAAGAACCTTAATTCATTTTTAAATAGTGACTCCACTATAGCGAGCCCAACTAGCTCACATGTAACTTGACTTGTTTACACCCCTAGAAGCCTGCCTAAGAAAATTATTAGCAACTTATTATTCAAGGTCATAAGACAAGTTTAGTCTTGGGGCATTGAAACCATGTTATCTGCACATGTATCATCACCATCGAAGAAGCTTAATTATTTTACAAATAGTGATTCACTATAGCGAGCCCAACTAGCTCACACGGAGCTTGACTTGTTTACACCCCTAGAACACTCCTAAGAAAATTATTAGCAACTTATTATTGAAGGTCATAAGATGAGTTTGACCTTGGGGCATTGAAACAATGTTATATGCACATGTATCATCTCCATCAAAGAAGCTTAATTCATTTTACAAACATTGACTCCACTATAGCGAGCCCAACTAGCTCACATGTAACTTGACTTGTTTACACCCCTAGAAGAGTGCCTCAGAAAATTATTAGCAACTTATTACTTAAGGTCATAAGACAAGTTTGAGTCTTGGGGCATTGAAACCATGTTATATGACATGTATCATCACCATCAAAGAAGCTTAATTCATTTTACAAACAGTGACTCACTATAGCGAGCCCAACTAGCTCACATGTAACTTGACTTGTTTACACCCCTAGAACGCTGCCTAAGAAATTATTAGCAACTTATTATTGAAGGTCATAGGACAAGTTTGAGTCTTGGGGCATTGAAACCATGTTACATGCACATGTATCATCACATCAAAGAAGCTTAATTCATTTTACAAACTGTGACTCCACTATAGCGAGCCCAACTAGCTCACATGTAACTTGACTTTTTACACCCCTAGAAGACTGCCTAAGAAAATTATTAGCAACTTATTATTAAAGTTATAAGACAAGTTTGAGTTTGGGGCATTGAAACCATGTTATATGCACATGTATCATCACCATCAAAGAAGCTTAATTCATTTTACAAACAGTGACTCCACTATAGCGAGCCCAACTAGCTCACTTGTAACTTGACTTGTTTACACCCCTAGAACACTCCCTAAGAAAATTATTAGCAACTTATTATTAAAGGTCATGAGACAAGTTTGAGTCTTGGGACATTGAAACCATGTTATATGCACATGTATCATCACCATCAAACAAGTTTAATTCATTTTACAAACAGAAACTCCACCATAGCGAGCCCAACCAGCTCACATGTAACTTCACTTGTTTACACCCCTAGAACGCTGCCTAAGGAAATTATTAGCAACTTATTATTGAAGGTCATAGGACAAGTTTGAGTCTTGGGCATTGAAACCATGTTATATGCACATGTATCATCACCATCAAAGAAGCTTAATTCATTTTACAAACTGTGACCCACTATAGCGAGCCCAACTAGCTCACATGTAACTTGACTTGTTCACACCCCTGGAAGACTTCCTAAAAAATTTTAGCAACTTATTATTGAAGGTCATAAGACAAGTTTGAGTCTTGGGCATTGAAACCATGTTATATGCACATGTATCATCACCATCAAAGAAGCTTAATTCATTTTACAAACAGAAACTCCACCATAGCGAGCCCAACAGCTCACATGTAACTTCACTTGTTTACACCCCTAGAACGCTGCCTAAGGAAATTATTAGCAACTTATTATTGAAGGTCATAGGACAAGTTTGAGTCTTGGGCATTGAAACCATGTTATATGCACATGTATCATCACCATCAAAGAAGCTTAATTCATTTTACAAACTGTGACACCACTATAGCGAGCCCAACTAGCTCACATGTGACTTGACTTGTTCACACCCCTGGAAGACTCCTAAAAAATTTTAGCAACTTATTATTGAAGGTCATAAGACAAGTTTGAGTCTTGGGGCATTGAAACCATGTTATATGCACATGTATCATCACCATCAAAGAACCTTAATTCATTTTTTAAATAGTGACTCCACTATAGCGAGCCCAACTAGCTCACATGTAACTTGACTTGTTTACACCCCTAGAAGCCTGCCTAAGAAAATTATTAGCAACTTATTATTCAAGGTCATAAGACAAGTTTTAGTCTTGGGCATTGAAACCATGTTATCTGCAGATGTATCATCACCATCGAAGAAGCTTAATTTATTTTACAAATAGTGATTCACTATAGCGAGCCCAACTAGCTCACACGGAGCTTGACTTGTTTACACCCCTAGAACACTCCTATGAAAATTATTAGCAACTTATTATTGAAGGTCATAAGATGAGTTTGACTCTTGGGGCATTGAAACAATGTTATATGCACATGTATCATCTCCATCAAAGAAGCTTAATTCATTTTACAAACATTGACTCCACTATAGCGAGCCCAACTAGCTCACATGTAACTTGACTTGTTTACACCCCTAGAAGAGTCCTCAGAAAATTATTAGCAACTTATTCTTAAAGGTCATAAGACAAGTTTGAGTCTTTGGGCATTGAAACCATGTTATATGAACATGTATCATCACCATCAAAGAAGCTTAATTCATTTTACAAACAGTGACTCACTATAGCGAGCCCAACTAGCTCACATGTAACTTGACTTGTTTACACCCCTAGAACGCTGCCTAAGAAAATTATTAGCATCTTATTATGAAGGTCATTGGACAAGTTTGAGTCTTGGGGCATTGAAACCTGTTACATGCACATCTATCATAACATCAAAGAAGCTTAATTCATTTTACAAACTGTGACTCCACTATAGCGAGCCCAACTAGCTCACATGTAACTTGACTTTTCACACCCCTAGAAGACTGCCTAAGAAAATTATTAGCAACTTATTATTGAATGTTATAAGAAAAGTTTGTGTCTTGGGCATTGAAACCATGTTATATGCACATGTATCATCACCATCAAAGAACCTTAATTCATTTTACAAACAGTGACTGCACTATAGCGAGCCCAACTAGCTCACTTGTAACTTCACTTGTTTACACCCCTAGAACACTCCTAAGAAAATTATTAGTAACTTATTATTAAAGGTCATGAGACAAGTTTGAGTCTTGGGACATTGAAGCCATGTTATATGCACATGTATCATCACCATCAAAGAAGCTTCATTCATTTTACAAACAGAAACTCCACCATAGCGAGCCCAACCAGCTCACATGTAACTTCACTTGTTTACACCCCTAGAACGCTGCCTAAGGAAATTATTAGCAACTTATTATTGAAGGTCATAGGACAAGTTTGAGTCTTGGGACGTTGAAACCATGTTATATGCACATGTATCATCACCATCAAAGAAGCTTAATTCATTTTACAAACAGAAACTCCACCATAGCGAGCCCAACTAGCTCACATGTAACTTCACTTGTTTACACCCCTAGAACGCTGCCTAAGAAAATTATTAGCATCTTATTATTGAAGGTCATAGGACAAGTTTGAGTCTTGGGCATTGAAACCATGTTACATGCACATCTATCATAAACATCAAAGAAGCTTAATTCATTTTACAAACTGTGACTCCACTATAGCGAGCCTAACTAGCTAACATGTCACTTGACTTGTTCACACCCCTGGAAGACTGCCTAAGAAAATTATTAGCAACTTATTATTGATGGTTATAAGAAAAGTTTGAGTCTTGGGGCATTGAAACCATGTTATATGCACATGTATCATCACCATCAAAGAACCTTAATTCATTTTTTAAATAGTGACTCCACCATAGCGAGCCTAACTAGCTCACATGTAACTTGACTTGTTTACACCCCTAGAAGCCTGCCTAAGAAAATTATTAGCAACTTATTATTCAAGGTCATAAGACAAGTTTGAGTCTTGGGACATTGAAACCATGTTATATGCACATGTTTCACCACCATCAAAGAAGCTTAATTCATTTTACAAAAAGTAACTCCACTATAGCGAGCCCAACTAGCTCACATGTAACTTCACTTGTTCACACCCATAGAACGCTGCCTAAGGAAATTATTAGCAACTTATTATTGAAGGGCATAGGACAAGTTTGAGTCTTGGGCATTGAAACCATGTTATATGCACATGTATCATCACCATCAAAGAAGCTTAATTCATTTTACAAACTGTGACTCCACTATATCGAGCACAACTAGCTCACATGTAACTTGACTTGTTCACACCCCTGGAAGGCTGCCTAAGAAAATTATTAGCAACTTATTATTGAATGTTATAAGACAAGTTTGAGTCTTGGGGCATTGAAACCATGTTATATGCACATGTATCATCACCATCAAAGAACCTTAATTCCTTTTACAAACAGTGACTCACTATAGCGAGCCCAACTAGCTCACATGACACTTGACTTATTTACACCCCTAGAAGACTGCCAAAGAAAATTATTAGCAGCTTATTATTGAAGGTCATAACACAAGTTTGATCTTAGGGAATTGAAACCATGTTCTATGCACATGTATCATCACCATCAAAGAAGCTTAACTCATTTTACAAAAAGTGACTCCACTATATGTGACAGCCCAAAATTGACCCTAGTCGGGAAATGTTTTCGGGACCGCTAAACCGAGTCACTGAAAGGTTCGAATGTGATGTTTATTGTCTAGAATATGTAATCATGAATGTGTGAAAATTTCAAGCTTCGATTTAGTCGATTGCATGTGAATTTAGTCAATAGGACTTATATGAGAAAATTTTAAAATGTGATAGGTCAATGCATGAGGACCTATTAGTGCATGTGGAAGAAAAAGGGGACTTGCATGTCAAATTCCCCCTCCCTAATATGTAGTGGCCGGCCATGCTATGGGTGGAAACATGTCACCAACATGTTGTGTTAGTGATGTATGGGAAGGAAAATAAAATAATAAGCATGATAATTAAATAATGAAAGGAAGGGTGATGAAAAAAAAAAGAAAAAAAATAATAATGGTCTCATGCATACACCCCATTGCCGTGAGCTAAAGGAAGGAAAAGAAAGGTTTTGTTCATCCTTTTTCAACCTCTTTTGACCGAAAATCCTAAGGAAGAGGATTAGGAGGAAGTTTGGCCATGCATGTAACTAGATTGAGGTATGTTTAATGTTATTCTTTGAGATTCATGTATATTTTAAGTTGTAAGTTCAAAATCTACCTAGCCATGGTTCAAACTTTGTTAAATGATGGAGATGACATTCGGCCATGAATGTTACGTTCTTGGTTGGTATTTTGATGTCTTTGGTGATGAGGTAAGGAGATGGTTGACTTTGGGTGTTTAATAAAAGGGTTTGGATGTGAGAGTGTGTGAGAAGTAGAAATGAGGAGTCTTAGCAACTCCATGAAGGTTCGGCCATGGTAGTTTGAGGATTAGAGATTTTATTTCTTGTTAAAAAATTTGATGAATCCTAGTGTGTGAAGTGTTTGAACCAACTAAGGATTAATAGATGCATGGGTACAAAGTAGGAAGAATCGGCTACTATGGTTGACACCAATGCCGAATGTAAAGATGTTATAGTAAATAATGTATGTGATTTGAGTTGATAATGTGAAAAAGGATAATTAGATGTATTATAAATGATATAAAGATTTTAGAAATTATTTTGGTTAGGTGTGTGTATGATTAAGTATATTCGGCAATATACTTAAAGTGAGTACTTGATATTATATGGGAGTATGTATATTCGGCCACATGAGTAAATATATATATGATGTTAAATTTGATTATGTATAATGGGCATTAAGATGTGGAACTTAAGAAATGTAGTCATATGTGGAATTACATGATGTTATAGTTGACATTGTACACACATACATCCATTCGGCCATCAACATGAGTAATTAGTGAGGATGGTTGCCGAATATACAAACATACATAAGCATGTGAAATTGAATTATGAATGTTTAACAAGATGGTTAAACTAGTGAATTATTGATTAAGCTCAAGGAGCTAAAGGAGGAGAATCAAGCAAAGGCAAAGAAAAGATCACTGAGTAGCCGAGTTGGAACCGTCTTACCCAACACAAGGTAAGTCATTAAGCATGTAGTTGGTATTATTTCAAACGGTCATAATGTTTATGTATTGATGCTGAATGGAATGAATAAATATACATATATATATATATGCATGTACGTATGTGATGATGAAATTGTTGAATGAAAAGAAAAGAGGTAAGATGTACTGAGTTGTTGATCTCGGCACTAAACGTGCGGGTATAACCATTTATGACCATGAGATTGGCGCTAAGTGCGCGGGATTAAATTGTACAGCACTAAGTGTGCGATTTGACTATGTTGCACTAAGTGTGCGAAATGAATATGATGCACTAAGTGTGCGAATTGACCATGCGGCACTAAGTGTGCGAGTTTGACTATGTAGCACTAAGTGTGCGATTTGATTACGTAGCACTAAGTGTGCGAGTTGATTATATAGCACTGAGTGTGCGGACTCAATATACATTCGTGAATCATTATGGACACTATGTGTGCGACACTATTGAGTCGATCGCGGACAGCGGATCGGGTAAGTGTCTTGAGTACATGGCTAATAGGTGCTATGCTTATACTTGGTGTTGAGCTCGGTAAGTTTGAACCTATATGACAAATATACTTGAAGTCACGTACATAAAATTTATCGTAGGATGGGTGAAAGGCCGTTTAGTCGTTTGATTGTAACGAAAATAAATTGATTTATGAAATGCTTCAATGTCCTATTGATGAGTATATGGAATGTGAATGCATGAATTGATATGAAACTGAATCGATAGGTTGGAGGAACTATGGTATGGTTCGGTATGGATGGAGTAAATTGTCTCGTTCCATTTTGTTTCCTCTTGTGATAATGTTATTGAAGGATGGTAGTGCATTGCTTATGACTTACTGAGTTATAAACTCACTCGGTGTTTCCTTGTCACCCATTATAGGTTGCTTGGACTCATCTATTTTTGCGGGGTTAGGCCGTCATCGAAGTCATCACACCGGATAGCAAGTTTTGGTACTTTCTTCTTAGTTGGCTTAGAAGAACATTTTGGCATGTATAAGCTATTACATTGTGTTTGAACTTTGGCATGTAAACTTTAAGCCATGCGAAAATGGCATGAATGTTCGATTGAGTTGGATCAAGGGTAGGCATGAAATGGACCTAGTTACTTTCGTAACAGATGCTGGCAGCAGCAGTGTCATGAGATTGAAAAATCACTAAAAATAGTAGGAGTGGAATTAATTGATGAATAAATTATGTAATCGAAGCTCGATGAGTCTGTTTTCATGAGGAAGCAACGATAAGATCATATGGGCAGTATATTAAGAGATAATCAGATTTTTGTGGGACAGGGCCAGAACGGTTTCTGGATTCCCTGCTCCGACTTTGGAAATTCATTATAAATTAACCAGAGATAATTAGGGGTCGTACCATATATGTACAGATTCCTCTCTGAGTCTAGTTTTCATAGAAGCAAATGGCATCAGTATTGAAGCCCCGTGCAGGGAGATATCCAAGTCGTAATGGGCAAAGGTCAGTGTAGTCGACCCCTGCAACATGGGAGACTTTGACTAATAAACTGTACTAATTGGCCCGACCAAAAATTCTAGAAAAATTACATATATGGCCACATGAGTCTAGTTTCTGGGAAAAATCACGAAACTGATTTTCGAGTTACGAAACTCAAGATATGATTTTTAAAACGACTAGTACACAGATTGGGCAGTGTCTGGAAAATAAATTTTATAAGGGGTTAAAGTCAGTTAACACCTCGTGTTCGACTCCGGTGTCGGTTTCGGGTTCGGGGTGTTACACTATAGCAAGCCCAACTAGCTCAGTACTTGACTTTTACAGACTGCCA
>NW_024403557.1:0-10099 GCF_007990345.1 Gossypium hirsutum | reverse complement strand
CTTGTCTGTTCTACCCGACAATGTGTTAGTAGCTGAATTAAAGGCCAAACCATCATTGATTCATCAAATTCGTGAAGCTCAGAAAGTCGACGATGAATTGGTTGCAAAACGGGCTGAATGTATTCCGAATATGGAATCCGAATTTCAAATTGATGATGATGATTGTTTGAGGTTCAGAAGTCGGTTGTGTGTTCCAAGAAATTCAGAACTCATTTCGATGATTCTGAACGAAGCTCATTGTAGCCGAATGTCAATTCACCCGGGGAGTACGAAAATGTACAACGATTTGAAACGACGGTTTTGGTGGCATGGTATGAAGCGGACATCTTCGACTTTGTTTCGAGATGTTTAATATGTCAACAAGTGAAAGCGGAACATCAAGTGCCTTCAGGATTACTTCAGCCGATCATGATACCCGAGTGGAAATGGGATCGAGTCACAATGGGCTTTGTGTCCGGACTACCATTGTCAACAAGTAAGAAGGATGCGATTTGGGTTGTTGTTGATAGACTGACTAAGTCGGCTCACTTTATCCCCGTGCGTACGGATTTTTTCATTGGATAAACTAGCCGAATTGTATGTTTCTCAGATTGTGAGATTACATGGAGTACCTATTTCTATCATGTCGGATAGAGATCCGAGATTCACCTCGCGATTTGGAAGAAATTGCAAGAAGCTTTGGGTACCAAGCTGCATTTTAGCACCGCTTTTCATCCCCAAACCGATGGTCAATCCGAGCGGATAATTCAGATACTCGAGGATATGCTGAGATGCTGCATCCTTGAGTTTAGTGGTTCATGGGAACGGTATGTACCTTGATTGAATTCGCTTACAACAATAGTTTTCAATCAAGTATTAAGATGGCACCTTACGAGGCTTTGTACGGTCGTAAATGCCGTACACCATTGTTTTGGACCGAGCTCGGTGAAAATAAAATTTTCGGAGTTGATTTGATTAAAGATGCCGAACAGAAAGTAAAGGTAATCCGTGAAAGTCTGAAGGCAGCCACAGATCGTCAGAAATCGTATGCGAACTTGAAACGAAAGGACATTGAATATCAGGTGGGAGATAAAGTGTTCCTTAAAGTTTCGCCTTGGAAAAAGTACTCAGGTTTGGCCGTAAGGGCAAGTTGAGCCCGAGATTCATTCGGCCGTACGAAATCTCCGAACGAGTTGGTCCGGTTGCGTATAGATTGATTTTGCCCCCTGAGCTTGAAAGGATTCACGACGTCTTTCATGTTTCGATGCTTCAACGCTATCGATCTGATCCATCGCATATAATTAGCCCATCAGAGGTTGAAATTCAAGCCGATATGAGTTATGAAGAAGAACCGATACGTATCCTAGCTCGTGAAGTGAAGGAGTTGCGAAACAAAAGGGTTCCGTTAGTGAAGGTGTTATGGCTCAAACATGGGATCGAGGAAGCTACTTGGGAAACCGAGAGCTCGATGAAAGAACGATACCCAAACCTATTTACCGGTAAGATTTTCGGGGACGAAAATTTCTTAAGTGGGGGAGAGTTGTAACAGCCCAAAATTACACTAGTCGGGAAGTGGTTTCGGGACCACAAAACCGAGTCATAAAAATAATTAATTTCCATATTCTATGCTTATTATGTGTGTACATGAGTATGTGGAAGTTTCATTCTCCAATTTTGCCAATTGCATGAGAAATTATTAAATAGGGATCGATATGAGACATGGTGAAAATATGATAGGCTAATTTAAAATGGTCTATTAATGCATGTTGTGAAAATGATGGGTTTGCATGTCAAATTACCCAAAATTTGAGCTAGTGGTTGGCCATGCTATGGGTGGAAACATGTTGGGAACATGTTGGCCTAGTGAGGTATGTAGGAAAAAAAATAAAATAAGGAGTATGGGTAATAAAGAAAGGAA
Organism: Gossypium hirsutum; assembly: GCF_007990345.1. Classification (NCBI taxonomy): domain Eukaryota; kingdom Viridiplantae; phylum Streptophyta; class Magnoliopsida; order Malvales; family Malvaceae; genus Gossypium; species Gossypium hirsutum. The sequence goes on along the minus strand of NW_024403557.1, from coordinate 8,202 downwards.
AAAACAAAAAAATGAGTGGTTGTTTCCCCCCCCCCATTGCCGTGAGCTAAAGAAAGGAAAAGAAAAACTTGTTCATCCTTTTTCATCCTCTTTTGACCGAAAATTCTAAGGGAGGAGGAAGGAGTTCTTGCTTCATGTTTGGTTTGGAAGAGAATTAGGAGGAAGTTTGGCCATGCATGTAACTAGATTGAGGTATGTTTGATATTATTCTTTGAGATTCATGTATATTTTAAGTTGTAAGTTTGAAATCTACCTAGCCATGGTTCAAACTTTGTTAAATGATGGAGATGATATTCGGCCATGCATGTTACATTCTTGGTTGGTATTTTGATGTTTGATGTTGTGGTGATGAGGCATGAAGATGAGTTAAGATTCGGCCTAGGTGGAGTTTGTGTTAATGCCATTGCATGCTAAATATGAAGCTTGTTAATGATGCATGTGATGGTGGATTGATGATTCTTGAATCTCTTTTTTTTTAGCTTTTTGAGTGAGCACATATGTGCATTGGTTGCTAGATGGGAAGAATCGGCTAGCAAGTTGTGTGCTAAGGCCGAATATAATTTTTGTAGGTTAATGAGTAATGCATGTGCTAAATTGATGGAAAGGGAGAGGATGCTTCACTAGTGTATAAATGATATAAAGATTTTAGAAATTATATTTGGTTAGGTGTATGTATGATTAGGTATATTCGGCCATATGAGTAAATCTATATAGATGAAGTTAAATTTGATTATGTATAATGGCCATATAGGGTACACATTGTGATATTAACTTTGATTCTCCATAATTGATCAAGTGGGTGATTAGTAAGGGTGATTGCCGAATATACTAACATACATATGCATGTGTAATTGGATTGTAAATATTTAGCAAGGCGGCTAAACTAGTTGATTTATTGGTTAAGCTCAAGGAGTTAAAGGAGGAGAATCGAGCAAAGGCAAAGAAAAGATCATCGAGTAGCCGAGTTGGAACCATCTTACCCAACACAAGTAAGTCATTAAGCATATCTTTGGTATTGATTTAAAGGATCGTAATACCTATACCATTGTGTTTAATGAGATGAAATGTATACAAATGTATATGTAAGTAAAGATGAAATTTGTCGAATGTAAAAAGGAAGTGAAGCTTATTGAGTGGCTGGTTTTCGGCACTAAGTGTGCGGGCAATAAGTGTTCACGGTCATGAGATTGGCACTAAGTGTGCGGGTTTAAATTGTACAGCACTAAGTGTGCGAGTTTAAAGTACATGGCACTAAGTGTGCGTGGTTGATTATTAAGCACTATGTGTGCGAACCCAATATATATTTTCTATAAATTATTTACATTAAGGGTGCGACCTTACCGAGTCGATTTTGGACAGCGGAAAAGGTAAGTGTGCGAACTTGAAATGCATGGCACTAAGTGTGTGAGTTTAAAGTGCATGGCACTAAGTGTGCGCGGTTGATTATTAAGCACTATGTGTGCGAACCCAATATATATTTTCTATAAATTATTTACATGAAGGGTGCGACTTTACCGAGTCAATTTTGGACAGTGGAAAAGGTAAGTACCTTGAGTTCATGGCTAATAGGCGCTATGTTTATATTTGGAGTTGAGCTTGGTAAGTTTTGAACCTATGTGACGATTATAGTTGAAGTCACGTACATAAGGTTCATTGTGGAATAGGTGAAAGTTCGTTTAATTGTATGATTATAACGAAAATAAAATGATGTATGAAAGGCCAATGTAGGACTTGGTATGAGATTGAACCATAGGGTTTAAGGAACTATGGTATAGTTTGGTATGGATGGAGTACTTAACCTCATTTCATTGTTTCCTGTTGTGATAATTTTATTAATGGATGGTTGTGGAATCTTATGGCTTACTGAGTTATATACTCATTCGGTGTTTGCTTGTCACCTATTCTAGGTTTCTTGGACTCGTCTCTTTTTGCGTGATCGTGCCGTCGTCGAAGTCATCACACCGGCTAGCAAGTTTTGGTACTTTCTTCTTAGTCGGCTTAGGAGAACATTTCGGCATGTATAGGCTATTATGTTGTGTTTGAACTTTGGTATGTAAACTTTTAGCCATGCGAAAATGACATAAATGTTCGGTTGGGTTTGGTTTCATAACGATAGGTCGTAAATCTTGATAATTCGACCTTTTTATGCCATATGTCATGGTTGATTATTTTGGTGTTAAAATTCATGATATGGCAATAGTGTAGTAGGGGGATGTTTGACAATGATTAGCCTTTGGCATGGCTAGTCATGATCATAATTTGTGATATGTATGACGAATTACTAGTTAGATCAAGGAGAAATCACGAAATGGGCATAGTTGCTTTCGTAACAGATGCTGGCAGCAGCAGTGACGTGAGATTGAAAAATCACTAAAAATAGTAGGAGTGGAATTAATTGATGAATAAATTATGTATTCGAATCTCGATGAGTCTATTTTCATATAGAAGCAACGAAAAGATCATATGGACAGTATGTTAAGAGATATTCAGGTTCTCGTGAGACAGGGCCAGAACGGTTTCTGGATTCCCTGTTCCGACTTTGGAAATTAATTATAAGTTAACCAGAGACAATTAGGAGTCATACCATATATGGATAGATTCCTCTCTGAGTCTAGTTTCTATAGAAACAAACGGCATCAGTATTGAAGCTCTGTGTATGGAGATATCCAGGTCGTAATGCGCAAAGGTCAGTGTAGTCGATCCCTGTAACATGGGAGACTTTGACTAATAAACTGTACTAATTGGCCCGACCTAAAGTTCTAGAAAAACATATGTAGATGGGCATATGAGTCTAGTTTCAGGGAAAAATCACGAAACTGATTTTAGAGTTGTGAAACTCAAGATATGATTTTTAAAGCGACTAGTACGCAGACTGACAGCTTGTCTGGGAAATTTTTTTAAGTGGTTTGAAGTCTGTTAACACCTCGTGTTCGACTCCAGCGACAGCCTCGGGTTCGGGGTGTTACAACCGACTAATTTCAATCAAGCTATAATCTTTCCGGTAGTTAAAAGGTGGATATAGTTTATTTGCACCAGAATTACAACTACCCTTAACGTTTCTAATGGAAATACATTCTGAGCTCTTTTTTTATATGGTCTTTTACAGAAAAAACAAATCCGTATTGGAAAATGGATCCATCAAAACATGAAATGTTGTATTAGTGGCCAGAAGGTTGGGATTTTCTTTTCCCATCTTATGACAACACTTTGAAAAAGTACAGATGTTTCAGTGGATGAAAATGAGCAATTTATGAAGCCAACAAGAAGCATAGTTGGAGATTCATTATACACGCAATATGTTGAGCTCCAGAGAAAACAAATTATCGATTGGAACCAGAGAAGGAAAGAAAAGATGGATGTTCTAACATCGCTAAAATGAAAAGAACAAATGAAAGCTCGAAAAAGAGTAAGTGGAAGCATTGAAGAAAAACTCGATTGAATAATCAAATGGATGCAAGAGACAGGCCCTATTCTCCAAGAATTCACCAGATTGAACGGGTTAAGAGCTCCAAATTATCTGCCAAATATGTTCGATCACACACATTATATGGTCAAGGAATAAGAGCTTACTTCAAGAGATGATGGCGAAGGGGATGAACACGATCTCCCAAAAGAGGACGAAGACTATGAGCCGAGATTTCAACTGCAATACTATACACCAAAAGGGCCTGTCATCCGAAGCCCAACCCACTATGCACCTTCAATGGGTGGGAGCTTCCATCAAGAATATAATTTGGGAAAGGGAATGTAACACCCCGAACCCGAGACCGACACCGGAGTCGGACACGAGATGTTAACAAACTTTGAAAAAATTTTCCAGACACTGCCCAGTCTGAGTAATAGTCGCTTCAAAAATCATATCTTGAGTTTCACAACTCAAAAATCAGTTTTGTGATTTTTCCCTGAAACTAGACTCATGTCCCCACCTATGGATTTTTTTCTAGAATTTTTGGTCGGGCCAATTAGTACAGTTTATTAGTCAAAGTCTCCCATGTTACAGGGGTCGACTACACTGACCTTTTCCCATTACGACTGGGATATCTCTCTGCACAGAGCTTCAATACTGATGCCGTTTGTTTCTATGGAAACTAGACTCAGAGAGGAATCCATACATATATGGTATGACCCCTAATTATCTCTGGTCAATTTATAGTGAATTTCCAAATGCGGAACAGTGAATCCAGAAACTGTTCTGGCCCTGTTCCACAAGAACCCGAATATCTCTTTCTGTACTGTTCCTATAATTGTTTCGTTACTTCCATATGAAAATAGATTCATCAAGGTTCGATTACATAATTTATTCACTATTTAATTCCACTCCTACGAATTCTTGTGATTTTTCCAATCCACACCACTGCTGCTATCAGCTTCTGTTTTCAAAGTGAACCTTACCTAATTTGGGGTTTCATGGACCAACTAGGGCCTTGTCATACATAAGCCCACATATGATCATACTTAGCCATTCTAGTGGCTGATCATTTGCTCAACACTTCCATTCCAACATAGTTACATCATGAAACCATCTATACATTCATAAATACGAATGGTCTAATGCCATACTCCACTTCTACAAGCCATCTTCGCATGGCTGTACACTTATACATTTCATAAAGTACTCAAAAGACAACAATGGGTAGTCCTATACATGCCATAACAAAATTCAACCAAAATAGTACCCAAAAGAGCCTTTGATAGTGTGGGCGACTTCGACTTCAAGATCCCGAGTCCGATAGCTAGAGAACCAAAAATCTATAAAACAGAGGAGCAATGTAACGAGTAAGCAATTTATGCTTAGTAAGTTTGAGCAAGGAATTCCAGCATGCACAAAGAATAGCACACATTTAGCTAAACGGAATATTTCATAATACGCAATTTACCGATATCAAACTTGCTTCACAACATTAACAACCATTATGTACATACACAATAAACTAACTTGGCCGAAGGCCGGTAGCTCGTTTATCAACTGAGCGAACATTTATTTGTAAGGGCTCGATTAAATTCAACACATACGTAACATATCCCCATATTGGGATGTTTTTCGAGTATTCGCTGGAATTTTACAGCAAGCTCATTCATTATCAAATCACGTACCTTCGGGATTTAACCGGATATAGCTCCTCGTTCAAATGCCTTCGGGACATATCCCGGTTTTAGTAACTCACACAATGCCTTCAGGACATAACCCGGATTTAACAACTCGCACGAATGCCTTCGGGACTTAACCCGGATTTAATAACTCGCACGAATGCCTTCGGGACTTAACCCGGATTTAATAACTCGCACGAATGCCTTCGGGACTTAACCCGGATTTAGTTCTCGCACAAAGGCCTTCGGATCTTAATCCGGATATATTCACTTAGCACAAAGCCTTCGGGACTTAGCCCGGACAGCATTCAATTAATCATGCACATCTAACAATAATTCATAGCACATTCATATTTCATTTTCGTTTACGAAACTCAAACACAAGGCACATATTGTCCTTGCACATTCGGCTCAATAGCCACACATAGAGCATGATTTAATCACATCGAAATTTAAGCTCTCTTACTCAAGAACTTACCTCGGGTGTTGTCGAACGATTCCGCTAGCTATTCAACCACTTTTTCCTTCCCTTTATCGGTTTTATTTCCCCTTTGCTCTTGAGCTTAATCAAACAAATAAATTGATTTCATCATTTTAGGCATCAAAAGATGAACACAAGGCACTTAGCCCATATTTATACATTAGACATTAAAGTCTCATACATGCAAAAATCATGCATCAACACCACATATTAGCTAATTTCTTGCCCTTGACCGAATATGCATGTCCATTTTTGGGGTCGATTTCAACACTTAATACACACATGTACACACTAGTAAAGCATCCTCCCCCTTTTCATCAATTTAACACATGCATTGCTCATTAACATGCAAAGTTACATTCGGCCTTAGCACACATCTTGCTAGCCGATTCTTCTCCATTTCGCAACCAATGCACATATGTGCTCACACAACAAAAAATGCTAAAAAGGAGGTTCAAGAATCATCAAGCCATCATCACATGCATCATTAACAAGCTTCATATTTTGCATGCAATGGCATTAACACAACCTCCACCTAGGCCGAATCTTAACTCATCCTCATGCCTCATCACCACAACATCAAACATCAACCAAGAATGATTCATCCATGGTCAAGTGCCATTTCCATCACATAGCAAGATTTAGACCATGGGTTAGGTAGAACTCAAGCTAACAACTAAAACATGCATGCCTCTCATGGAACATCATCAAACATACCTTAGCCTAGCTACATGCATGGCCGAATCTCTTCACCTTTCTTCTTCTTTCCTCCTTAAAATTTTTGGCCAAGGATGAACCAAAGGATGAGAAAATTTTTCTTTGTTTTTCTTTCTAGTTTTTGGCAAGCATGAAGATGAGAAAAGGATGAACAAAATTCTCCCTTTCTCTTGTTTAGCTCACGGCAATGGGGGGACAAACACCACACACACATTTTTTTTTCTTTTGTTTTCCATTTCTTTATTACCCATACTCCTTATTTTATTCTTCCACTAACAAAACATGTTTCATGACATGTTTTGCCCATCCTTCCTTGTCATGGCCGGCCACTACTCATTAGGGGGGGAATTTGACATGCAAGTCCCCCCTTTGTCCACATGCACTAGTAGGTCCTCACACATTGACCTATCACATTTTAGAATTTTCTCACATAAGTCCTATTGACTAAATTCACATGAAATCAACCAAATTGAAGCTTGAAATTTTCACACATTCATAATTACATATTCTACACAATAAGTATCACATTCAAACATTTCGGTGACTCGGTTTAGCGGTCCCGAAACCACTTCCCGACTAGGGTCAACTTTGGGCTGTCACAACTCTCCCCCACTTAAGAAATTTTCGTCCCCGAAAATCTTACCGGTAAATAGGTTTGGGTATCGTTCTTTCATCGAGCTCTCGGTCTCCCAAGTTGCTTCCTCGATCCCGAGTTTGAGCCATAACACCTTTACTAGCGGAACTCTTTTGTTTCGCAACTCCTTCACTTCACGAGCTAGGATACGCATCGGTTCTTCTTCATAGCTCATGTCGACTTGAATTTCAACCTCCGATGGGCTAATTATATGCGATGGATCAGATCGATAGCGTCGAAGCATCGAAACATGAAAGACGTCATGAATCTTTTCAAGCTCCGGGGGCAAAATCAATCTATACGCAACCGGACCAACTCGTTCGGAGATTTTGTACGGCCCAATGAATCTTGGGCTCAACTTGCCCTTACGGCCGAACTTGAGTATCTTTTTCCAAGGTGAAACCTTAAGGAACACTTTGTCTCCCACCTGATACTCGATGTCTTTTCGTTTCAAATCTGCGTACGATTTCTGACGATCCGTGGCTACCTTCAGACTTTCACGGATTACCTTTACTTTCTGTTCAGCATCTCTAATCAAATCAACTCCGAAAATTTTGCTTTCACCGAGCTCGGTCCAAAACAATGGTGTACGGCATTTACGACCGTACAAAGCCTCGTAAGGTGCCATCTTAATACTTGATTGAAAACTATTGTTGTAAGCGAATTCAATCAAAGGTAAATACCGTTCCCATGAACTACTGAACTCGAGGATGCAACATCTCAACATATCCTCAAGTATCTGAATTATCCTCTCGGATTGACCATCGGTTTGGGGGTGAAAAGCAGTGCTAAAATGCAGCTTGGTACCCAGAGCTTCTTGCAATTTCTTCCAAAATCGTGAGGTGAATCTCGGATCTCTATCCGACACGATAGAAACAGGTACCCGGTGTAATCTCACAATTTGATAACGTACAATTCAGCTAGTTTATCCAATGAAAAATCCGTACGTACGGGGATGAAATGAGTCGACTTAGTCAGTCTATCAACAATAACCCATATCGCAACCCTCTTACTTGCTGACAAGGGCAGTCCGGACACAAAGTCCATTGTGACTCGATCCATTTCCACTCGGGTATCATGATCGGCTGGAGTAATCCTGAAAGCACTTGATGTTCCGCTTTCACTTGTTGACATATTAAACATCTCGAAACAAAGTCGGAGATGTCCCGTTTCATACCATGCCACCAAAATTGACGTTTCAAATCGTTGTACATTTTCGTACTCCCCGGTGAATTGACATTCGGCTACAATGGCTTCGTTCAGAATCATCGAAATGAGTTCC
>NW_024403556.1:0-10131 GCF_007990345.1 Gossypium hirsutum | reverse complement strand
ATAAAAACCATAAATTGATTTCTCTAAAAATATTTTTTTTTCCGGTATTATTTACCGATTTTAAATGAAATTACCAAAAAATATTTAAAAATCTATTAGTGTCCCAAAAATAGATTTCGAAAAAAAAAAAAAATATATTATTACTAAAATATATATATATTAGTAATATTACTCTCGAATTTATACCAGCTCCATTAATTTATTTCAATAAAATATATTTTAACAAAAATATTAAAACATAAAATGATTTCTAAAAATATTTTTTTTTTCGAATTTTTAGATTTTAATGAAAATATAAAAAAATGACTAGTAACCGATTAACTCCTAGCTTTCACCGGAACCGATAAACTTACTAAAACTAGTAGACCTATTTTTAGGGCGTTACAAACAAACATACTTTGAAAATTTGCGATTACAAGTGGTTGGACAATTAGATTGTGATGAGGAGCTTCTATAAAGATAAGCAAATTTGTGGTCTGGAAAGGAAAGGAAAATATTGGGCGATACTCCGTGGAAGAATTTGTGTCAGCCTAAAAGGATGGGTATTAGTATTCATGATATTCGTATATTTTTCTAAAATATTTTTATTTCCCGAATATTATTACCTATTTAGTTATATTGTAACTCTCTCAATGAAACCCATTTTAATTTATTTTCAATAAAATATTTATTTTAACCAAAAAATATTTAAAACCATAAAATTGATTTCTCTAAAAATATTTTTATTTTCCGGAATATTATTTACCGATATTTAAATGAAATTAAGCTAACTATTTTTTTAAAGAAATGACTATAAACCCGATTAACTCCTAGCTTTCACCGGAACTCAATAAACTTACTCAAAACTATAGAGCTATTTTTAGGCGTTACAAACCAACATACTTTGGAAAATTTGCGATTAAAAGTAGGTTTCGACAATTAGGATTGTGATCAAGGAGCTTCTATGAAAGATAAGCAGAATTTGGTGGTCTGGAAAGGAAAGGGAAAATATTGGGCGATACTCCCGTGGAAAAATTTGTGTCAGCCTAAAAGGATGGGGTATTAGTATTCATGATATTCATAATATTTTTCTAGAATATTTTTATTTTCCCGAATGTTATATACCTATTTAGTCAATATTGTAACTTCTCCAATGAAACCGCATTTTAATTTATTTTTCAATAAAATATTTATTTAACCAAAAATATTTAAAACCATAAAATTGATTTCTCTAAAAATATTTTATTTTCCGGAATATTATTTACCGATTTTTAAATGAAATTAAGCTAAATATTTTTTTAAAGAAATGACTAGTAAGCCTGATTAACTCCTAGCTTTCACCTGGAACCGAAAAACTTACTCAAAACTAGTAGACCTATTTTAGGGCGTTACAAACACAACATACTTGGAAAATTTGGGATACAAGTAGGCTTGGACAATTAGGATTGTGATGAGGAGCTTCTATCAAAGATAAGCATAATTTGGTGGTCTGGAAAGGAAAGAGGAAAATATTGGGCGATACTCTCGTGGAAGAATTGTGTCAGCCTAAAAGGATGGGGTATTAGTATTCATGATATTCGTGATATTTTTCTAAAATATTTTTATTCTCCCGAATATTATATACCTATTTAGTTAATATTGTAACTTCTCTCAATGAAACCCATTTTAATTTATTTTTCATAAAATATTTATTTTAACCAAAAATATTTAAAATCATAAAATTGATTTCTCTAAAAATATTTTTATTTTCGGAAATTATTTACCGATTTTAAATGAAATTAAGCTAATATTTTTTAAAGAAATGACTAGTAAACCCGATTAACTCCTAGCTTTCACCCGGAATCCGATAAACTTACTGAAAACTAGTAGACCTATTTTTAGGGCGTTACAAACATAACATACTTTGAAAAATTTGCGATTACAAGTGGGTTTGGACAATTAGGATTGTGATCGAGGAGCTTCTATGAAAGATAAGCAGAATTTGGTGGTCTGGAAAGGAAAGAGGAAAATATTGGGCGATACTCCCGTGGAAGAATTTGTGTCAGCCTAAAAGGATGGGGTATTAGTATTCATGATATTCGTTATATTTTTCTAAAAATATTTTTATTTCCCGAATATTATCTACCTATTTAGTCTATATTGTAACGTCTCTCAATGAAACCGCATTTTAATTTATTTTTCAATAAAATATTTATTTTAACCAAAAATATTTAAAACCATAAAATTGATTTCTCTAAAAATATTTTTATTTTCCGGAATATTATTTACCGATATTTAAATGAAATTAAGCTAACTAATTTTTTTAAAGAAATGACTATAAACCCGATTAACTCCTAGCTTTCACCCGGAACTCAATAAACTTACTCAAAACTATAGAGCTATTTTAAGGCGTTACAAACGCAACATACTTTGGAAAATTTGCGATTAAAAGTAGGTTTCGACAATTAGGATTGTGATCAAGGAGCTTCTATGAAAGATAAGCAGAATTTGGTGGTCTGGAAAGGAAAGGGGAAAATATTGGGCGATACTCCCGTGGAAGAATTTGTGTCAGCCTAAAAGGATGGGGTATTAGTATTCATGATATTCATAATATTTTTCTAGCAATATTTTATTTTCCCGAATGTTATATACCTATTTAGTCAATATTGTAACTTCTCCAATGAAACCGCATTTTAATTTATTTTTCAATAAAATATTTATTTTAACCAAAAAATATTTAAAACCATAAAATTGATTTCTCTAAAAATATTTTTATTTTCCGGAATATTATTTACCGATTTTTAAATGAAATTAAGCTAATATTTTTTTAAAGAAATGACTAGTAAGCCTGATTAACTCCTAGCTTTCACCTGGAACCCGAAAACTTACTCAAAACTAGTAGACCTATTTTTAGGGCGTTACAAACACAACATACTTTGGAAATTTGGATACAAGTAGGCTTGGACAATTAGGATTGTGATTGAGGAGCTTCTATCAAAGATAAGCATAATTTGGTGGTCTGGAAAGGAAAGAGGAAAATATTGGGCGATACTCCGTGGAAGAATTTGTGTCAGCCTAAAAGGATGGGGTATTAGTATTCATGATATTCGTGATATTTTTCTAAAAATATTTTTATTCTCCCGAATATTATATACCTATTTAGTTAATATTGTAACTTCTCTCAATGAAACCCCATTTTAATTTATTTTTCATAAAATATTTATTTTAACCAAAAATATTTAAAATCATAAAATTGATTTCTCTAAAAATATTTTTATTTTCGGAAATTATTTACCGATTTTTAAATGAAATTAAGCTAACTATTTTTTTAAAGAAATGACTAGTAAACCCGATTAACTCCTAGCTTTCACCCGGAATCCGATAAACTTACTAAAACTAGTAGACCTATTTTTAGGGCGTTACAAACAAACATACTTTGAAAATTTGCGATTACAAGTGGTTGGACAATTAGGATTGTGATCGAGGAGCTTCTATGAAAGATAAGCAGAATTTGGTGGTCTGGAAAGGAAAGAGGAAAATATTGGGCGATACTCCCGTGGAAGAATTTGTGTCAGCCTAAAAGGATGGGGTATTAGTATTCATGATATTCGTATATTTTTCTAAAAATATTTTTATTTCCCGAATATTATTACCTATTTAGTCTATATTGTAACGTCTCTCAATGAAACCGCATTTTAATTTATTTTCAATAAAATATTTATTTTAACCAAAAATATTTAAAACCATAAAATTGATTTCTCTAAAAATATTTTTATTTTCCGGAATATTATTTACCGATATTTAAATGAAATTAAGCTAACTAATTTTTTTAAAGAAATGACTATAAACCCGATTAACTCCTAGCTTTCACCCGGAACTCAATAAACTTACTCAAAACTAGTAGAGCTATTTTTAAGGCGTTACAAACCAACATACTTTGGAAAATTTGCGATTAAAGTAGGTTTGACAATTAGGATTGTGATCAAGGAGCTTCTATGAAAGATAAGCAGAATTTGGTGGTCTGGAAAGGAAAGGGAAAATATTGGGCGATACTCCCGTGGAAGAATTTGTGTCAGCCTAAAAGGATGGGGTATTAGTATTCATGATATTCTAATATTTTTCTAAAATATTTTTATTTTCCCGAATTTATATACCTATTTAGTCAATATTGTAACTTCTCCAATGAAACCGCATTTTAATTTATTTTTCAATAAAATATTTATTTTAACCAAAAAATATTTAAAACCATAAAATTGATTTCTCTAAAAATATTTTTATTTTCCGGAATATTATTTACCGATTTTTAAATGAAATTAAGCTAAATATTTTTTTTAAAGAAATGACTAGTAAGCCTGATTAACTCCTAGCTTTCACCTGGAACCGAAAAACTTACTCAAAACTAGTAGACCTATTTTTAGGGCGTTACAAACACAACATACTTTGGAAAATTTGGATACAAGTAGGCTTGGACAATTAGGATTGTGATTGAGGAGCTTCTATCAAAGATAAGCATAATTTGGTGGTCTGGAAAGGAAAGAGGAAAATATTGGGCGATACTCTCGTGGAAGAATTTGTGTCAGCCTAAAAGGATGGGGTATTAGTATTCATGATATTCGTGATATTTTTCTAAAAATATTTTTATTTCCCGAATATTATATACCTATTTAGTTAATATTGTAACTTCTCTCAATGAAACCCATTTTAATTTATTTTTCATAAAATATTTATTTTAACCAAAAATATTTAAAACATAAAATTGATTTCTCTAAAAATATTTTTATTTTCGGAAATTATTTACCGATTTTTAAATGAAATTAAGCTAACTATTTTTTTAAAAGAAATGACTAGTAAACCCGATTAACTCCTAGCTTTCACCCGGAATCCGATAAACTTACTGAAAACTAGTAGACCTATTTTTAGGGCGTTACAAACACAACATACTTTGAAAATTTGCGATTACAAGTGGTTTGGACAATTAGGATTGTGATCGAGGAGCTTCTATGAAAGATAAGCAGAATTTGGTGGTCTGGAAAGGAAAGAGGAAAATATTGGGCGATACTCCCGTGGAAGAATTTGTGTCAGCCTAAAAGGATGGGGTATTAGTATTCATGATATTCGTATATTTTTCTAAAAATATTTTTATTTCCCGAATATTATTACCTATTTAGTTATATTGTAACTCTCTCAATGAAACCGCATTTTAATTTATTTTTCATAAAATATTTATTTTAACCAAAAATATTTAAAACCATAAAATTGATTTCTCTAAAAATATTTTTATTTTCGGAATATTATTTACCGATTTTAAATGAAATTAAGCTAACTATTTTTTTAAAGAAATGACTAGTAAACCCGATTAACTCCTAGCTTTCACCCGGAACCGATAAACTTACTCAAAACTAGTAGACCTATTTTTAGGGCGTTACAAACACAACATACTTTGGAAAATTTGCGATTAAAGTAGGTTTGGACAATTAGGATTGTGATCGAGGAGCTTCTATGAAAGATAAGCAGAATTTGGTGGTCTGGAAAGGAAAGAGGAAAATATTGGGCGATACTCCCGTGGAAGAATTTGTGTCAGCCTAAAAGGATGGGGTATTAGTATTCATGATATTCGTATATTTTTCTAAAAATATTTTTATTTTCCCGAATATTATTACCTATTTAGTCTATATTGTAACGTCTCTCAATGAAACCGCATTTTAATTTATTTTTCAATAAAATATTTATTTTAACCAAAAATATTTAAAACCATAAAATTGATTTCTCTAAAAATATTTTTATTTTCCGGAATATTATTTACCGATATTTAAATGAAATTAAGCTAACTAATTTTTTTTAAAGAAATGACTAATAAACCCGATTAACTCCTAGCTTTCACCCGGAACTCAATAAACTTACTCAAAACTAGTAGAGCTATTTTTAAGGCGTTACAAACACAACATACTTTGGAAAATTTGCGATTAAAAGTAGGTTTCGACAATTAGGATTGTGATCAAGGAGCTTCTATGAAAGATAAGCAGAATTTGGTGGTCTGGAAAGGAAAGGGAAAATATTGGGCGATACTCCCGTGGAAGAATTTGTGTCAGCCTAAAAGGATGGGGTATTAGTATTCATGATATTCATAATATTTTTCTAGCAATATTTTTATTTTCCCGAATTTATATACCTATTTAGTCAATATTGTAACTTCTCCAATGAAACCGCATTTTAATTTATTTTTCAATAAAATATTTATTTTAACCAAAAAATATTTAAAACCATAAAATTGATTTCTCTAAAAATATTTTTATTTTCCGGAATATTATTTACCGATTTTTAAATGAAATTAAGCTAAATATTTTTTTTAAAGAAATGACTAGTAAGCCTGATTAACTCCTAGCTTTCACCTGGAACCCGAAAAACTTACTCAAAACTAGTAGACCTATTTTTAGGGCGTTACAAACACAACATACTTTGGAAAATTTGGGATACAAGTAGGCTTGGACAATTAGGATTGTGATTGAGGAGCTTCTATCAAAGATAAGCATAATTTGGTGGTCTGGAAAGGAAAGAGGAAAATATTGGGCGATACTCTCGTGGAAGAATTTGTGTCAGCCTAAAAGGATGGGGTATTAGTATTCATGATATTCGTGATATTTTTCTAAAAATATTTTTATTCTCCCGAATATTATATACCTATTTAGTTAATATTGTAACTTCTCTCAATGAAACCCCATTTTAATTTATTTTTCATAAAATATTTATTTTAACCAAAAATATTTAAAATCATAAAATTGATTTCTCTAAAAATATTTTTATTTTCGGAAAATTATTTACCGATTTTTAAATGAAATTAAGCTAACTATTTTTTTAAAAGAAATGACTAGTAAACCCGATTAACTCCTAGCTTTCACCCGGAATCCGATAAACTTACTGAAAACTAGTAGACCTATTTTTAGGGCGTTACAAACATAACATACTTTGAAAATTTGCGATTACAAGTGGGTTTGGACAATTAGGATTGTGATCGAGGAGCTTCTATGAAAGATAAGCAGAATTTGGTGGTCTGGAAAGGAAAGAGGAAAATATTGGGCGATACTCCCGTGGAAGAATTTGTGTCAGCCTAAAAGGATGGGGTATTAGTATTCATGATATTCGTTATATTTTTCTAAAAATATTTTTATTTTCCCGAATATTATCTACCTATTTAGTCTATATTGTAACGTCTCTCAATGAAACCGCATTTTAATTTATTTTTCAATAAAATATTTATTTTAACCAAAAATATTTAAAACCATAAAATTGATTTCTCTAAAAATATTTTATTTTCCGGAATATTATTTACCGATATTTAAATGAAATTAAGCTAACTAATTTTTTTTAAAGAAATGACTAATAAACCCGATTAACTCCTAGCTTTCACCCGGAACTCAATAAACTTACTCAAAACTATAGAGCTATTTTTAAGGCGTTACAAACGCAACATACTTTGGAAAATTTGCGATTAAAAGTAGGTTTCGACAATTAGGATTGTGATCAAGGAGCTTCTATGAAAGATAAGCAGAATTTGGTGGTCTGGAAAGGAAAGGGAAAATATTGGGCGATACTCCCGTGGAAAATTTGTGTCAGCCTAAAAGGATGGGGTATTAGTATTCATGATATTCATAATATTTTTCTAGCAATATTTTATTTTCCCGAATTTATATACCTATTTAGTCAATATTGTAACTTCTCCAATGAAACCGCATTTTAATTTATTTTCAATAAAATATTTATTTTAACCAAAAAATATTTAAAACCATAAAATTGATTTCTCTAAAAATATTTTTATTTTCCGGAATATTATTTACCGATTTTTAAATGAAATTAAGCTAAATATTTTTTTTAAAGAAATGACTAGTAAGCCTGATTAACTCCTAGCTTTCACCTGGAACCCGAAAAACTTACTCAAAACTAGTAGACCTATTTTTAGGGCGTTACAAACACAACATACTTTGGAAAATTTGGGACTACAAGTAGGCTTGGACAATTAGGATTGTGATTGAGGAGCTTCTATCAAAGATAAGCATAATTTGGTGGTCTGGAAAGGAAAGAGGAAAATATTGGGCGATACTCTCGTGGAAGAATTTGTGTCAGCCTAAAAGGATGGGGTATTAGTATTCATGATATTCGTGATATTTTTCTAAAATATTTTTATTCTCCCGAATATTATATACCTATTTAGTTAATATTGTAACTTCTCTCAATGAAACCCATTTTAATTTATTTTTCCATAAAATATTTATTTTAACCAAAATATTTAAAATCATAAATTGATTTCTCTAAAAATATTTTTATTTTTCGGAAATTATTTACCGATTTTTAAATAAAATTAAGCTAACTGATTTTTTTAAAAGAAATGACTAGTAAACCCGATTAACTCCTAGCTTTCACCCGGAATCCGATAAACTTACTGAAAACTAGTAGACCTATTTTTAGGGCGTTACAAACATAACATACTTTGAAAATTTTGCGATTACAAGTGGGTTTGGACAATTAGGATTGTGATCGAGGAGCTTCTATGAAAGATAAGCAGAATTTGGTGGTCTGGAAAGGAAAGAGGAAAATATTGGGCGATACTCCCGTGGAAGAATTTGTGTCAGCCTAAAAGGATAGGGGTATTAGTATTCATGATATTCGTTATATTTTTCTAAAAATATTTTTATTTTCCCGAATATTATCTACCTATTTAGTCTATATTGTAACGTCTCTCAATGAAACCGCATTTTAATTTATTTTTCAATAAAATATTTATTTTAACCAAAAAATATTTAAAACCATAAAATTGATTTCTCTAAAAATATTTTTATTTTCCGGAATATTATTTACCGATATTTAAATGAAATTAAGCTAACTAATTTTTTTAAAGAAATGACTAATAAACCCGATTAACTCCTAGCTTTCACCCGGAACTCAATAAACTTACTCAAACTACTAGAGCTATTTTTAAGGCGTTACAAACGCAACATACTTTGGAAAATTTGCGATTAAAAGTAGGTTTCGACAATTAGGATTGTGATCAAGGAGCTTCTATGAAAGATAAGCAGAATTTGGTGGTCTGGAAAGAAAGGGAAAATATTGGGCGATACTCCCGTGGAAAAATTTGTGTCAGCCTAAAAGGATGGGGTATTAGTATTCATGATATTCATAATATTTTCTAGCATATTTTTTTTCCCGATGTTATATACCTATTTAGTCATATTGTACTTCTCCAATGAAACGCATTTTAATTTATTTTTAATAAAATATTTATTTTAACCAAAAAATATTTAAAACCATAAAATTGATTCTCTAAAAATATTTATTTCCGGAATATTATTTACCGATTTTTAAATGAAATTAAGCTAAATATTTTTTTTAAAGAAATGACTAGTAAGCCTGATTAACTCCTAGCTTTCACCTGGAACCCGAAAAACTTACTCAAAACTAGTAGACCTATTTTTAGGCGTTACAAACACAACATACTTTGGAAAATTTGGGACTACAAGTAGGCTTGGACAATTAGGATTGTGATTGAGGAGCTTCTATCAAAGATAAGCATAATTTGGTGGTCTGGAAAGGAAAGAGGAAAATATTGGGCGATACTCTCGTGGAAGAATTTGTGTCAGCCTAAAAGGATGGGGTATTAGTATTCATGATATTCGTGATATTTTTCTAAAATATTTTATTCTCCCGATATTATATACCTATTTAGTTATATTGTAACTTCTCTCAATAAACCCATTTTAATTTATTTTCCATAAATATTTTTTAACCAAAAATATTAAATCATAAATTATTTCTTAAAAATATTATTTCGAAAATATTACCGATTTTTAAATGAATTAAGCTAACTGATTTTTTTAAAAAGAAATGACTAGTAAACCCGATTAACTCCTAGCTTTCACCCGGAATCCGATAAACTTACTGAAACTAGTAGACCTATTTTAGGCGTTAAAACAAATACTTGAAAATTTGCGATTAAAGTGGTTGGACAATTAGGATTGTGATGAGCTTAGAAAGAAATTTGGTGTCGGAAAGAAAGAGAAAAATTGGGCGTACTGGAAATTGTAGCAAAAGAGGGAACATGTATCTATATTCAAAATATTTTCCCGAATATACATTTAGTATATTGTAACGTCCTAGAAACGATTAATTACTATAGATTATTTT
>NW_024403555.1:0-10149 GCF_007990345.1 Gossypium hirsutum | reverse complement strand
ATAGTTAGTAAATTGAAATGACATAAATGTTTGGATAATTGCTTGATTTATGATATTAAATTTTGATCGGTAATGCCTCGTAACTCTAATCCGTCGATGGACACGGGTCGGGGTGTTACATTTTATTGGTATCAGAGCTACGGTTTAGTCGATTCTTGGACTAACGTAGTGTGTATGAGTCTAGCTATACATGCCATAATTTTTTATACCGAGATGTGATGATTGCTGATATCTAAAATATGTTTCGTATTGTAATGGATCCCGATCGAGCCGTAGCTGATGACGTTGAGTATAGCGCCTGCTCCGCACAAGGGACAGAGCCGGTAGATTCTCAACCGATCTCGAGTAACCAGGAGGGAGAGGCTAAACAAGCCTTCTACCAAATGATGAATGACTGGTTTACTCAATATGTCCGAACTAATCCGGTTGCACAACAACCTCCACCCCCGACTAATCTATCTTCGGTTCCTATTATACCTCAAGTAAGTGATCCAATGAGATTACTTAAGCCTCCTGTTGATAAAATTCGAAAACACGGGGCCGAAGAGTTCAGAGCTACCGATGATGATGATGCTGAGCGAGCTGAATTCTGGCTTGATAATACCATTCGAGTGTTTGATGAGTTATCTTGCACCCCTGATGAGTGCTTGAAATGTGCCATATCCTTGCTACGGGACACTGCATATCACTGGTGGAATACACTAGTATCGGTAGTTCCGAAAGAGCGAGTGACCTGGGAATTCTTTCAGACTGAGTTCTGTAAGAAATACATCAGCCAGAGATTCATTGATCAGAAACGTAAGGAATTTCTTGAATTGAAACAGGGTCGTATGACAGTGACAGAATATGAGCAGAAATTTGTGAGACTCAGTAGATATGCTCGAGAGTGTGTTTCGACTGAAGCTATCATGTGTAAAAGATTTGAAGATGGCTGAATGAATAAATTAAACTGTTAGTTGGTATACTTGAGATAAAGAGTTCGTAGTACTTGTTGAGCGAGCTTGTAAAGCTGAGGAGCTTGGGAAAGAGAAAAGGAAAGCTGACTATGAAGCTCGAGATTCTCATAAAAGATCATTTAGTAAATCCTTCCAGTCGACCTCAAGGAAATCCAGAGAGGATCATAGTCGATCTAAAGTTACTGCAGGGTTTCTTAAGTATGATCGAGATCGACCCCTTGTGAGTTCACGAGCTACTTCAGTTGCTAGCGTTGGTAGTGTTTGACAAAATAGATCAGAGTGCAAGCATTGTGGGAAATGGCATCCTGGAGATTGTAGATTTCATGATCGGTCTTGCTTCAAGTGTGGTTCAAAGGATCATTTATTCGAGAGTGTCTGATGGTAGCTGATCAAAATACTGTGCAGAATACCAGACCGAGTAATGTGTCAGTACGGGGTAGACCGCCAAGGCATTTGAGTAATGTAAGTGGTAGTCAGAGAGGAACAAAGGACACAGCAGTTCGATCTGAGGCTCATGCACCTGTCAGAGCATATGCTATCCGAGCTCGAGAGGAGGCTTCTTCTCCAGATGTTATTACTGGTACTTTCACTCTTTATGATACTAATGTTATTGCGTTGATTGATCCTGGTTTGACTCATTCTTATGTGTGTGAGACCTTAGTATTCAATAAGACTCTACCTGTTAAGTCTACTGAGTTTGTAATTAAAGTATCAAACCCCCTGGGTCGGTGTGTGTTGGTTAACAAAGTGTACAAGAATTGTCCGTTGATGATTCGAGATTTATGTTTTCCAACTGATTTGATGTTGTTACCATTCGATGAGTTTGATATAATTCTGGGTATGGATTGGTTAACTCTGCATGATGCTATAGTAAACTGCAAAAAACTATTGATCTATGGTGTCAGAATGATGAGATTATTCGCATTGAATCTAATGACCTGAATGGTTTACCAGCAATAATATCCTCGATGTTGGCTCAGAAGTATATGAGAAAAGGTTGTGAAGCTTACCTTGCATTTGTTCTTGATAGCAAAGTGACCGAAAAGAAGATTGAATCTGTGCCAGTAGTGTGTGAGTATTCAGACGTGTTTCCTGAAGAATTACCGGGTTTGCCACCTATTCGAGAAGTAGAGTTTGGTATTGAGTTAGTACCAGGGACGACTCCAATCTCGATAGCTCCGTACCGTATGGCACCGACCGAATTAAAAGAATTGAAAGTACAGTTGCAAGAGTTGACTGATAAAGGTTTTGCACGACCGAGTTTCTCTCCTTGGGGTGCACCAGTTCTATTTGTGAGAAAGAAAGACGGAACGATGAGAATGTGACTACTAAAGAATAGTTCGTTCACATTGATGATTTGTTCATCAGTTGAAAGGGGCTACTGTGTTTTCAAAGATAGATCTGAGATCAGGCTACTATCAGTTGCGAGTTAAAGACTCTGATGTGCCAAAGACTGCTTTCCGAACGAGGTACGGACATTATGAGTTTCTTGTTATGCCTTTCGGACTTACTATTGCACCTGCTATTTTCATGGATTTGATGAATCGGATCTATAGAAAGTATCTGGATCGGTTTGTGGTAGTATTTTTGATGACATTTTGATCTACTTTCGTGACGAAAATGAGCATGCCAAACATCTGAGACTTGTGTTACAAACTTTGCGAGATAAGCAGTTGTATGCAAAGTTTAGTAAATGTGAGTTCTGGTTACGTGAAGTCAGTTTTCTGGGCCATGTTGTATCAGCATCGGGTATTCGGGTTGATCCGAGTAAAATTTCAGCTATACTTGATTGGAAACCTCCGAGGAATGATTCGGAAGTTTGAAGCTTTCTGGGGCTCGCTGGTTATTATAGACGGTTCGTGAAAAGGTTCTCTGTGATTGCGACCCTGATGACAAAGTTACTACAAAAAGATGTTAAGTTCAAGTGGTCAGAAAAGTGTCAGAAAAGTTTTGATCAATTGAAAGTTCTTTTGACCGAAGCTCCAGTCTTAGTTCAGCCAGAATCGGGTAAAGAGTTTGTTATTTATGGTGATGCATCCTTAAATGGTTTGGGCTGTGTTTTGATGCAGGAAGGCAAAGTTGTAGCCTATGCCTCGAGACAGTTAAAGCCGCATGAAAAGAATTACCCGACTCACGATCTGGAGTTGGCCGCTATTGTATTTGCGTTGAAAATATGGCGCCACTATCTGTTTGGAGAAAAATGTCATGTTTATTCCAATCACAAAAGCCTGAAATATTTGATGGCTCAGAAAGATCTGAATTTGAGACAGCGTCGATGGTTTAGAACTGCTGAAAGATTACGAGCTGGTGATTGACTATCATCCAGGAAAGGCTAATGTTGTTGCTGATGCCTTAAGTCGGAAATCACTGTTTGCTTTGCGTGCAATGAACGCACATATGGTTATGTCTGAAGATGGTGCGATAGTAGCTGAGTTGAAAGCAAAACCGTTATTTGTTCAACAGATTTGTGAAGCTCAGAAAGTCGATAATGATTTAAGTGCAAAACGAGCTCAGTGTGACTTAAATGTTGATTCGGAGTTTTTAGTTGATGCTGAGGATTATTTGAGATTTAGAAACCGATTATGTGTTCCGAAAAATTCAGAGTTAATTCAGATGATTTTGAAGGAAGCTCATAGTAGTCGATTTTCTGTTCATCCGGGTAGCACGAAATGTATAACGATCTGAAACAACACTATTGGTGGCAAGGTATGAAACGAGACATTTCTGACTTTGTTTCGAAATGTTTAATTTGTCAGCAAGTTAAAGCCGAGCATCAGGTACCATCTGGGTTGCTTCAGCCGATCATGATACCTGAATGGAAATGGGATCGAGTCACGATGATTTTGTATCGTTTCCGTTGACACCGAGCAAGAAAGATGCAATCTGGTTATTGTTGATAGGTTGAAAAATCGACACACTTTATTCGATTCGTACAAATTTTTCACTCGATAAACTTGCGGAATTGTATATTTCACAAATTGTGAGGTTGCATGGTGTACCTATTTCTATTGTTTCAGACAGAGATCCGAGATTCACATCGCGATTTTGGAAGAAACTACAAGATGCTTTAGGTACGAAACTACATTTTAGCACAGCTTTCCATCCGCAGACAGATGGTCAATCTGAACGAATCATTAGATACTTGAGGATATGTTGAGATGTTGCATTCTCGAGTTTGAAGGTACGTGGGAACGATACTTACCTTTGATTGAATTTGCTTATAATAATAACTTTCAATCTAGTATCAAAATGGCACCTTATGAGGCTTTGTACGGTCGTAAATGTCATACACCACTGTATTGGACCGAGCTCAGTGAAAATAAGATACACGGGGTTGATTTGATTAAAGAGACCGAACAGAAAGTGAAAGTGATTCGGGACAGTCTGAAATCAGCAGCGGATCGTCAAAAATCTTATGCGGATTTGAAAAGAAAGGATATAGAATTTCAGATCGGGGATAAAGTGTTTTTAAAAGTCTCACCGTGGAAGAAAATACTCAGATTCGGTCGTATAGGCAAATTGAGTCCGAGATTCATTGGACCGTATGAGATTACAGAGCAAGTTGGATCGGTTGTTTATAGATTAATGTTACCGCCTGAGTTAGAAAAGATTCATAACGTATTCCATGTTTCGATGCTCCGTAGATACCGATCTGATCCTTCACATGTGATTAGTTCGACGGAGATTGAAATTAACTCTGACATGACATATGAGGAAGAACCGATTAGCATTCTGGCTCGTGAGATCAAAGAATTACGAAATAAGAAAATTTCGTTAGTTAAAGTATTGTGACATAAACATGGGGTTGAAGAAGCAACTTGGGAGTCAGAAGATACAATAAAAGAGCGTTATCCAAACCTATTCACCGGTAAGATTTTCGGGGACGAAAACCCCTAAGGGGGGGAGAGTTGTAACAACCCGGTTCTGACTCTAATCGGACATAGTGGTTTCGGGACCACAAGTCCGAGTCAAAAAAATATTTTAATATTATTTTCTGTGTTTATTATGCGTGAATTTACTAGTGTAAAAATTTCGTGCTTTAATTTCGCCGTTTGAGTGTCCGATTAAATAAAAAGGATTAAATCGCGTAAAATAAAAATTTAATGGTTATTTTTAAAAAGGGGCTGAATAATGGTTGTTCTTTTAATATGGAGGTTTAGTTTTGCAATTTAACCATTAAAAAGAATAGTGGGCGGCATTATGTGTATAATATATATAGTTTTTATATTAATTATAAATGTTATAATATATAGTATATTATAATATTATAATTAAACAAATAAAGACCACCATCATCTTTTATTTCCTTATCATCTATTCGAAACTAAGAAAAGAAAATAAAAGAAGAAGAACCAAGCTATTCGGCCATCTTTGATGCTTGATTTAAGGTATGTTTGGTTTCGGTTTTGATGATTTTTACGTTTTTGTGATCGTTGCTTCGTGTTATATCTAGCCCATGCTTTAATTTTAGAATTTGATAGTGATTTTGAGACATGCCATTTATGAATACTTGAGCTTGGTAATAGTTGATGATGAAATATGAAAGATATGTGATAGATTATAATATGTGTTCTTGAATTTTTGATGAATTTAATTATTTTGGATTAATTTGTAAAAAAATATTTAATTGAGGGACTAAAAGGTGAAATAAATGACATGCAAGGATCTATATGGGTCTATGAAATATTCGGCCCTAACATAATGTGGGCAAAATTTATGTATTTGTGTTTTGTGCAAAAATGGACTAAATTGTAAAAAGTGTAAAATGTCAGGGGCAAAATAGTAATTTGTCCATTTATGTATTTTGGAGTTAATTGAATATTTTGATGAATAAAAAGGTTAAATTTAAATGTGTTTAGATCAAGAAACGAGGAAAACGGAATTGGATCGGGGGAAAACGAAAGTAGTCGAGTAGTCGATCGTGTCCGCTGATATCCGAGGTAAGTCTAATAGCTATTTAATGTTGTTAAATCGATATATAGGTACGTAAATGTATTGTATTTTGTTGAACTTAAATTTAAAGGCATATTGATTGAAATAAAATAAAGTATGAATGATATACATGTATTATTAATGTTTGAATATATATATAGGTTTATACTTATATAAACCTTTAAATTTAGTTGAAGTATAAACGATGTATAAGTATATACATGTATAAATTATTAGATTAATCAAAGATATGTATAAGGCATATGTATATATATATGTATAAGGTTTGAATGATTATATAAGTACATTTATATATAAACTCTTGGATTTGATTTGTGGTATATGTATGTTATAATTGTATATATATATAGATTCGAATGAGTATGCAGATATATGTGTTGTGTATTGAATTTAGATATGTCATATATATATATGTATAAGTTTATGTTTGAAATTGAGTATGAATTTATATATTTATACGGTAGATTCGAATATGTATAAATGTACATGTATAATTTCTTGAATTGAAATTAGGTTTGGAATTATATATGTATACATGAAGTCAAATGTGAACGTATATGCAAATGTACAAGTTTTGTATTGAATAAATGGTATGAAATTATTAGCTTAGATTATCTTAATATGTTTGAATGTTAAAGACACATAGTATATCATAAGTTAAATCTTATGATATTAGTAGTAGAATCAAAAGTATGAGGTTATATATACAAATATGTTTTGGTTGAATTATTGAATTATCAAGTTAGATTTGGTGATGGAGATTTATATATCCATGTGTTTTAAAAATATAAGTAATGAATTTTGAGCTGAATCTCTATACATGGATTTTATATACTATATATATAGTTTGAAAATAAGATGTTTCAGACTTTACGTCTAGCAGGCTTGATGCCGGTGAAATGTATCAGACTTTATGTCTAGCAGGCTTTGTGCCGGTGAATGTATCAGACTTTATGTCTAGCAGGCTTTGTGCCGGTGAAATGTATCAGACTTTATGTCTAGCAGGCTTTGTGCCGGTGGAATGTATCGGGCTTTGTGCCTAGCAGGCTTTATGCCGGTGTTTTATACAAGTCTCTATGTTATAAAAATCTTATGTGAGTAATAGTAAAAGCTAAATTATTCAGGTATGTGTTAGCCATTTGCTTAATTAGTGTTAAGGTAAGTTGATTGTTATAATTTGATAATAGTTTCAAATGAAATATATTGTATGAGTTTACCATTTGAATATAAGCATGTTTTGACATAATGATTTATTGAATATTTGGCTTTGCTAAATATTTATGTGTATTTGGCCATATGGTTTGTTTATATGAAAATACAATGTGATCTTTTTTTTATAGTGTTAGATGGTACGAAATATTAGGATATTTGGTTTATTTATCTTAATGATGGAATAAGTATTATTATGCATTTATATATAATGAATTTTAATTTTTTTTGCGTATAACTTACTAAGCTTTAATAGCTTAATGTGTGTTTGTATTTGTTTACTCTGTTTTATAGATTTTGGAGTCGCGTTACGAGCTCGGGGATCATCAGCATAGTCTATCACACTATCGACTGTCTTTGGTATTTTATAAATTTTGAATTCGAACCTATGGCATGTATAGTCTAGTTTATATGTTTAATTTTAGGATGTGTGAATTTGAGCCATGCGAAAATGGCTTATTCATTTTGGTTAAGTTTGGTTTTATGGTTGTGATCTATTTGATATATATATATGATGTTTAAGCTTATGCAAAAATTTCGGTTATTTATATGGTAGTGTGATGTGTTTAGCATATTTGTAAATAGTTTTATAAATTAGTATAGTTAAGCCTAATTTGAAAATAATGTGTATTATATGTAGTATAGTTAGTAAATTGAAATGACATAAATGTTTGGATAATTGCTTGATTTATGATATTAAATTTTGATCGGTAATGCCTCGTAACTCTAATCCGTCGATGGACACGGGTCGGGGTGTTACATATTTTATAAATTTCCTATTAAGTATTGATTTGGAAGAAAGTGCTTAGCAAAGAAAAGGAAAAGGAAGAGAGAGTAAGAGATTTGAAACAAACATGTAAAGCAATGAAAGAATGAATCCAATTGATTTCGATTGCTATGCAATGGTGAAAATTTGAACCCTGAAAAAAAAATTACGCCGTACACAAGACCCTCCCTACGTCTCATTAGACTTAAAATTTGCCTGCGTTTTAAAGATTTCCCTTGAAGGTTCAATGAGTATTCCAGTACTAGCTTCATGCTTCTGTTTCTTCTTCTGCTGCTTCGGCTTTAGGTTGTGATTCATCTTCTTTTAGTTTTGATTCGGAATCTGATTCAGCTTCAGACCTTACTTCGGGTGAAGGTGCTGCTGAACTTTTCTTGGAAGCAGATGTCTCTGTAAGATGAGCATAGGTGCCTTTCTCTTTGAAGAGTTGTGAAAAGTGATGCTTGCAGTAAAGGAAGCCTTCCAATGCAGCATATGTTGATGGTGTAAGCACACAACCTCCATGTGAACACCTAAAGCATGATTTATGGTAGTTTTCTCCTTCCACAGTCACCTTCTCTAAGGGGTATGCAGTTTTCTTACAGACACCGCATTTGTCTTGTGTACCAGAGAAGAATGATGCGAATTTGCTAGGAGCCTTTCCCTGCCAAAATAATCAACATGTAAATTCGAATCTCAATATCGTAACCTTATTTTCGAAAAGAAGTAAAGTACCGTTCCATTTGACTTTTCGGATGAGGGTTTTGCATTCTTATTTTGGTAAGTGCCAGTTTCCTTGAAAAGTTGCTCAAAGTGTGGCTTACAATACAGGACACCGTCCATTGAGCAATAGTTTCCCATCTGTTTATAAAAAGAAATGTGACTATCTAATTTTAATTCATGAAAACAAACAAGAGGTAGGGATTAACAGAAGAAATATACCACCAGCACACCATGGCAATGGCTACATTTGAAGCAAGTCTTATGATAAGAAATGCCGTCAGCTGTTAATAAATCAATAACATGAACAGTCTTATCACAAGCCTTGCATTTCTCTGTTGTTCCACTGAAAGTCATTTTCCTCTTAAATTAGATGTGCAATGGAAAAAAATTCTGTTGCAAAAATGAGGAAAAGGGATTAAAAAGTAAAAAACTATAGAGGAAATGCTTCAATGGAAAACAACAAGATATGTGTTTTTGGCTTGGTTAAGTGAGGTTTATAAAGGCAGATTAAAGGGGTAAAATTAGTAATGCAAAAAAAAGAAAAAGAAAAAAGTGGAGGATATGGATTTACGGTGATTAAGGATACGAAATCAAAGCTCCATCCCTATAATTCATTTTTGGATTTATGAATACTTAAGAATAGGGAGTTCTATCTTTCATGGAAGAACGGAGATTAACAAGGTTTTGCTTCACCCAGTATCTCCCATTTATATATTTTTTTTATAGGTTAATATCTTTTTTCCTTTGCAATATATATTTTTTATAGAAAAAAAATGATGGTAGAATTAGTAACCATTAATTAATAGTAACAATAGTTTATAATTCTTAAATTTGGTAATTGTTTAAGTTAGATCTTAAACTTGGTAATTATTCTTACATTAGGCCCTCAACTTGATAATTATTCTCACATTGAGGCTTGAACTTGATAATTATTCTCACACTAGGGCCAACTTTAGGATTTTTAAGGGTTAACTTAGACAAAAAAAGAAGTTCAAATCCTAATGTGAGAAGAATCGCCTAATTCAGGACTTAACTTCTTTAAAAAAATTCAGACTCCAATATAAAAATAATTGTCAAATTCAAGCTTTTAAAAGACTTTGAATTGTATATGTTGGTTGTTTTCATGGGACATAATGAGCACTCAAGATAAGGAAAGTTCAAAACATGTACTTGGCAATTGTCATATCTGAATAATTTTTTCGATCTCTGACAACATAGCAAGTCAAGCTTTAAAAATTACAATTTATGGAGAGAGAATTAATGTATTATTTCACTCATAAAATTTGATGTACAACAATATTACAATGTCCACAAGGAAGAGCTGAAACACCCAAGAAATTTCTTTGGTGTATATCCAATACCACGAAATTTGGCTGCAGTTTCTGTTATCTCCAGAATATCTTCCGCTTTCTTGGCTTCAATTACTGCTCTTTTTTCTTCTGACTGTTAATGGCTTCTAGCTAGCCTCTACCTTTTTCATTTTCTCACCATACTCTGCCTTCTTCTTTTCCAATTTTTCCCATCACAAACATCAAACTTTTTTAT
>NW_024403554.1:0-10166 GCF_007990345.1 Gossypium hirsutum | reverse complement strand
AATATAGTGAAAAAAACAGAAATTGAAAAATACCTCATTGGGTTTTTTTTGGTCGATTAATACCATTTCCTACGCAATATGAGTTGATTTTGAAAAAGAAATTGAAAATACTCAGCGTGTCTTGAGGCTCATCCTCCATACTGAGTTGATTTTTATAAATAATTGATTTGTGTTTACTCATTTCTCGCAATTAGTGAATTTTGAAAACCAAAATTGAAATTACCTCACGTGTCTGAGGCTAACTCATTTTCATATGAGTTGAATTTTGAATTAATTCCTACGTGTCTAGCTCAACTCATTTTCGTATATGAGTTGATTTTGAAACAGAAATTGAATACCTCAATGTCGGGCTCATCTCTTGCATATGAGTTGATTTTTTTTGAATAATTAAAACCTCAGCATGTTTGAGGCTCAACTCATTTTCGCATTGAGTTGAATTTTGCGATTTACGTGTCTTGAGCTCAATCATTTCTTTGAGTTATATTTGAATTGAAATACCTTAATTTTGAAATAGAATTGAAATACCTCAACGTGTCTTGAGGTCAACTATTTCTCAATTGAGTTAATTTTTTTTGAAAGACAGAAATAAAATACCCAGCAGTGAACGAGCTCAACTCACCTCTCGCAATTGAGTTGATTTTTGAAACAGAAATTGAAAATACCTCAACGTGTCTTGAGGCTCAACTCATTTCTCACAATAAGAGTTGAATTTTGAAAACAGAAATTGAAATTACCTCAGCGTGTCCGAGGCTCAACTCACCTATCGCAATATGAGTTGATTTTTTTAAAAAAAATAGAAATTGAAAATACATCAGCATGTCTTGAGACTCAACTCATTCTCGCAATATTATTGATTTTGAAAACATAAATTGAAATTACCTCAACGTGTCTTGAGGCTCAACTCATTTCTCGCAATATGAGTTGAATTTTGAAAACAGAAATTGAAATTACCTCACGTGTCTTGAGGCTCAACTCATCTCGCAATATGAGTTATTTTGAAAAAGAAATTGAAATACCTCAACGTGTCTTGAGGCTCAACTATTTCTAATATTAATTTTTTTTAAAGAAGAAATAAAATACTCAGCATGTGAACGAGCTCAACTCACCTCTCGCAATTGAGTTGATTTTTGAAAACAGAAATTGAAAATACCTCAACGTGTCTTGAGGCTCAACTCATTTCTCTAATAAGAGTTGAATTTTGAAAACAGAAATTGAAATTACCTCAGCGTGTCCCGAGGCTCAACTCACCTATCGCAATATGAGTTGATTTTTTTTAAAAAAATAGAAATTGAAAATACATCAGATGTCTTGAGACTCAACTCATTCTCGCAATATAATTGAATTTTGAAAACATAAATTGAAATTACCTCAACGTGTCTTGAGGCTCAACTCATTTCTCGAATATGAGTTGAATTTTGAAAACAGAAATTGAAATTACCTCAACGTGTCTTGAGGCTCAACTCATTTCTCGCAATATGAGTTGAATTTTTTTGAAAACAAAATTGAAAATCCTCAGCATGTGACCGAGGCTCAACTCACCTCTCGCAATATGAGTTGATTTTTGAAAAAGAAATTGAAAATACCTCAACGTGTCTTGAGGCTCAACTCATTCTCGTAATATGAGTTGAATTTTGAAAACAAAATTGAAATTACCTCAGCGTGTCCGAGGCTCAACTCACCTCGCATATGAGTGATTTTAAAAAAAAAAATTGAAAATAATCAATGTCGAGACTCAACCATTTCTCGCAATATATGAATTTGAAAACATCAACGTGTCTTGAGGCTCAACTCATTTCTCGCAATATGAGTTGAATTTTGAAAACAGAAATTGAAATTACCTCAACGTGTCTTGAGGCTCAACTCATTTCTCGCAATATAGTTGAATTTTTTTGAAAGACAAAATTGAAAATCCTCAGCATGTGAACCGAGGCTCAACTCACCTCTCGCAATATGAGTTGATTTTTGAAAAGAAATTGAAAATACCTCAACGTGTCTTGAGCTCAACTCATTTCTCGTAATATGAGTTGAATTTTGAAAACATAAATTGAAATTACCTCAGCGTGTCCGAGGCTCAACTCACCTCTTGCAATATGAGTTGATTTTTTTAAAAAACAAAATTGAAAATACCTAGCATGTCTTGAGGCTTAACTCATTTCTCGCAATATGAGTTGAATTTTGAAAAAGAAATTGAAATACTCAACGTGTCTTGAGGCTCAACTCATTTCTCGCAATATGAGTTGAATTTTGAAAACAGAAATTGAAATTACCTCAACGTGTCTTGAGGCTCAACTCATTTCTCGCAATATGAGTTGAATTTTGAAAACAGAAATTGAAATTACCTCAACGTGTCTTGAGGCTCAACTCATTTCTCGCAATTGAGTTGAATTTTGAAAACAGAAATTGAAATACCTCACGTGTCGAGGCTCAACTCACCTCTCCAATATGAGTTGATTTTTGAAAAAGAAATTGAAAATACCTCAACGTGTGTTGAGGCTCAACTCATTTCTCGTAATATGAGTTGAATTTTGAAAACAGAAATTGAAATTATCTCAGCGTGTCCCGAGGCTCAACTCACATCTCGCAATATGATTGAATTTTGAAAACGAAATTGAAATTACCTCAGCGTGTCCGAGGCTCAACTCACCTCTTGCAATATGAGTTGATTTTTTTTAAAAAAACAAAATTGAAAATACCTCAGCATGTCTTGAGGCTTAACTCATTTCTCGCAATATGAGTTGAATTTTGAAAACAAAATTGAAATTACCTCAACGTGTCTTGAGGCTCAACTCATTTCTCGCAATATGAGTTGAATTTTGAAAACAGAAATTGAAATTACCTCAACGTGTCTTGAGGCTCAACTCATTTCTCGTAATATGAGTTGAATTTTGAAAAAGAAATTGAAATTACCTCAGCATGTCCCGAGGCTCAACTCACCTCTTGCAATATGAGTTGATATTTTTTTGAAAAATAGAAATAAAAATACCTCAGCATGTCTTGAGGCTCAACTCTTTCTCGCAATATGAGTTGAATTTTGAAACAGAAATTGAAATTACCTCAACGTGTCTTGAGGCTCAACTCATTTCTCGCAATATGAGTTGAATTTTGAAAACAGAAATTGAAATTACCTCAACATGTCTTGAGGCTCAACTCATTTCTCGCAATATGAGTTAATTTTGAAAACAGAAATTGAAATTACCTCAACGTGTCTTGAGGCTCAACTCATTTCTCACAATATGAGTTGAATTTTTTTTTGAAAGACAGAAATTGAGAATACCTCAGCATGTGAACCGAGGCTCAACTCACCTCTCGCAATATGAGTTTATTTCTGAAAATAGAAATTGAAAATACCTCAACGTGTCTTGAGGCTCAACTCATTTCTCGTAATATGAGTTAAATTTTTTTTGAAAGACAGAAATTTAAAATACCTCAGCATGTGAACGAGCTCAACTCACCTCTCGAATCTGAGTTGATTTTTGAAAACAGAAATTGAAAATACCTCAACGTGTCTTGAGGCTCAACTCATTTCTCACAATAAGAGTTGAATTTTGAAAACAGAAATTGAAATTACCTCAGCGTGTCCCGAGGCTCAACTCACCTATCGCAATATGAGTTGATTTTTTAAAAAAATAGAAATTGAAAATACATCAGCATGTCTTGAGACTCAACTCATGTCTCGCAATATTAATTGAATTTTGAAAACATAAATTGAAATTACCTCAACGTGTCTTGAGGCTCAACTCATTTCTCGTAATATGAGTTGAATTTTGAAAACAGAAATTGAAATTACCTCAACGTGTCTTGAGGCTCAATCATTTCTCGCAATATGAGTTGAATTTTTTTTGAAAACAAAAATTGAAAATCCTCAGCATGTGAACCGAGGCTCAACTCACCTCTCGCAATATGAGTTGATTTTTGAAAAAGAAATTGAAAATACCTCAACGTGTCTTGAGGCTCAACTCATTTCTCGTAATATGAGTTGAATTTTGAAAACATAAATTGAAATTACCTCAGCGTGTCCCGAGGCTCAACTCACCTATCGCATATGAGTTGATTTTTTTAAAAAAATAGAAATTGAAAATACATCAGATGTCTTGAGACTCAACTCATTTCTCGCAATATTAATTGAATTTTGAAAACATAAATTGAAATTACCTCAACGTGTCTTGAGGCTCAACTCATTTCTCGCAATATGAGTTGAATTTTGAAAACAGAAATTGAAATTACCTCAACGTGTCTTGAGGCTCAACTCATTTCTCGCAATATGAGTTGAATTTTTTTTGAAAGACAAAATTGAAAATGCCTCAGCATGTGAACCGAGGCTCAACTCACCTCTCGCAATATGAGTTGATTTTTGAAAAGAGAAATTGAAAATACCTCAACTGTCTTGAGCTCAACTCATTTCTCGTAATATGAGTTGAATTTTGAAAACATAAATTGAAATTACCTCAGCGTGTCCCGAGGCTCAACTCACCTCTTGCAATATGAGTTGATTTTTTTTAAAAAAAAAATTGAAAATACCTCAGCATGTCTTGAGGCTAACTCATTTCTCGCAATATGAGTTGAATTTTGAAAAAGAAATTGAAATACCTCAACGTGTCTTGAGGCTCAACTCATTTCTCGCAATATGAGTTGAATTTTGAAAACAGAAATTGAAATTACCTCAACGTGTCTTGAGGCTCAACTCATTTCTCGCAATTTGAGTTGAATTTTGAAAACAGAAATTGAAATACCTCACGTGTCGAGGCTCAACTCACCTCTCGAATATGAGTTGATTTTTGAAAGAGAAATTGAAAATACCTCAACGTGTTTGAGGCTCAACTCATTTCTCGTAATATGAGTTGAATTTTGAAAACAGAAATTGAAATTACTCAGCGTGTCCGAGGCTCAACTCATCTCGAATATGATTGAATTTTGAAAACAGAAATTGAAATTACCTCAGCGTGTCCCGAGGCTCAACTCACCTCTGCAATATGAGTTGATTTTTTTTTAAAAACAAAATTGAAAATACCTCAGCATGTCTTGAGGCTAACTCATTTCTCGCAATATGAGTTGAATTTTGAAAAAGAAATTGAAATACCTCAACGTGTCTTGAGGCTCAACTCATTTCTCGCAATATGAGTTGAATTTTGAAAACAGAAATTGAAATTACCTCAACGTGTCTTGAGGCTCAACTCATTTCTCGCAATTGAGTTGAATTTTGAAAACAGAAATTGAAATACCTCAGTGTCTGAGGCTCAACTCATCTCGAATATGAGTTGATTTTGAAAAAGAAATTGAAATACCTCACGTGTTGAGGCTCAACCATTTCTCGTAATATGAGTTGAATTTTGAAAACAGAAATTGAAATTACTCACGTGTCCGAGGCTCAACTCACTCTCGCAATATGATTGAATTTTGAAAACAGAAATTGAAATTACCTCAGCGTGTCCGAGGCTCAACTCACCTCTGCAATATGAGTTGATTTTTTAAAAACAAAAATTGAAAATACCTCAGCATGTCTTGAGGCTTAACTCATTTCTCGCAATATGAGTTGAATTTTGAAAACAAAATTGAAATTACCTCAACGTGTCTTGAGGCTCAACTCATTTCTCGCAATATGAGTTGAATTTTGAAAACAGAAATTGAAATACCTCAACGTGTCTTGAGGCTCAACTCATTTCTCGTAATATGAGTTGAATTTTGAAAACAGAAATTGAAATTACCTCAGCATGTCCGAGGCTCAACTCACCTCTTGCAATATGAGTTGATTTTTTTTTGAAAAATAGAAATTAAAATACCTCAGCATGTCTTGAGGCTCAACTCATTTCTCGCAATATGAGTTGAATTTTGAAACAGAAATTGAAATTACCTCAACGTGTCTTGAGGCTCAACTCATTTCTCGCAATATGAGTTGAATTTTGAAAACAGAAATTGAAATTACCTCAACATGTCTGAGGCTCAACTCATTTCTCGCAATATGAGTTAATTTTGAAAACAGAAATTGAAATTACCTCAACGTGTCTTGAGGCTCAACTCATTTCTCACAATATGAGTTGAATTTTTTTTGAAAGACAGAAATTGAAATACCTCAGCATGTGAACCGAGGCTCAACTCACCCTCGCAATATGAGTTATTTCTGAAAAAGAAATTGAAAATACCTCAACGTGTCTTGAGGCTCAACTCATTTCTCGTAATATGAGTTAATTTTTTTGAAAGACAGAAATTTAAAATACCTCAGCATGTGAACGAGCTCAACTCACCTCTCGAATTGAGTTGATTTTTGAAAACAGAAATTGAAAATACCTCAACGTGTCTTGAGGCTCAACTCATTTCTCACAATAAGAGTTGAATTTTGAAACAGAAATTGAAATTACCTCACGTGTCCCGAGGCTCAACTCACCTATCGCAATATGAGTTGATTTTTTTAAAAAAAATAGAAATTGAAAATACATCAGCATGTCTTGAGACTCAACTCATTCTCGCAATATTAATTGAATTTTGAAAACAAAATTGAAATTACCTCAACGTGTCTTGAGGCTCAACTCATTTCTCGTAATATGAGTTGAATTTTGAAAACAGAAATTGAAATTACCTCAACGTGTCTTGAGGCTCAATCATTTCTCGCAATATGAGTTGAATTTTTTTTTGAAAACAAAAATTGAAAATGCCTCAGCATGTGAACGAGGCTCAACTCACCTCTCGCAATATGAGTTGATTTTTGAAAAGAGAA
The DNA here is from genome assembly GCF_007990345.1 of Gossypium hirsutum. Lineage (NCBI taxonomy): Eukaryota > Viridiplantae > Streptophyta > Magnoliopsida > Malvales > Malvaceae > Gossypium > Gossypium hirsutum. Next base: position 3,457 of record NW_024403554.1, on the reverse strand, counting down.
ATTGAAAATACCTCACGTGTCTTGGGCTCAACTCATTTCTCGTAATATGAGTTGAATTTTGAAAACATAAATTGAAATTACCTCAGCGTGTCCCGAGGCTCAACTCACCTATTGCATATGAGTTGATTTTTTTAAAAAAAAAAAATTGAAAATACTCAGGATGTCTTGAGACTCAACTCATTTCCGCAATATTATTGAATTTTGAAACAAAATTGAAATTACCTCAACGTGTCTTGAGGCTCAACTCATTTCTCGCAATATGAGTTGAATTTTGAAAACAGAAATTGAAATTACCTCAACGTGTCTTGAGGCTCAACTCATTTCTCGCAATATGAGTTGAATTTTTTTTGAAAGACAAAAATTGAAAATACCTCAGCATGTGAACCGAGGCTCAACTCACCTCTCGCAATATGAGTTGATTTTTGAAAAGAGAAATTGAAAATACCTCAACGTGTCTTGAGGCTCAACTCATTTCTCGTAATATGAGTTGAATTTTGAAAACATAAATTGAAATTACCTCAGCGTGTCCCGAGGCTCAACTCACCTCTTGCAATATGAGTTGATTTTTTTTAAAAAAACAAAAATTGAAAATACCTCAGCATGTCTTGAGGCTTAACTCATTTCTCGCAATATGAGTTGAATTTTGAAAAAAAATTGAAATACCTCAACGTGTCTTGAGGCTCAACTCATTTCTCGCAATATGAGTTGAATTTTGAAAACAGAAATTGAAATTACCTCAACGTGTCTTGAGGCTCAACTCATTTCTCGCAATATGAGTTGAATTTTTTTTGAAAGACAGAAATTGAAAATACCTCAGCATGTGAACCGAGGCTCAACTCACCTCTCGCAATATAAGTTGATTTTTGAAACAGAAATTGAAAATACCTCAACGTGTCTTGAGGCTCAACTCATTTCTCGTAATATGAGTTAATTTTTTTTTGAAAGACAGAAATTGAAAATACCTCAGCATGTGAACCGAGGCTCAACTCACCTCTCGCAATATGAGTTGATTTTTGAAAAAGAAATTGAAATACCTAAGTGTCTTGAGGCTCAACTCATTTCTCGTAATATAGTTGAATTTTAAAAAGAAATTGAAATTACCAGCGTGTCCCAGGCTCAACTCACCTCTCGCAATATAGTTGATTTTTTTTTTGAAAACAGAAATTGAAAATACCTCAGCATGTCTTGAGGCTCAACTCATTTCTGCAATATGAGTTGAATTTTGAAAACAGAAATGAAATTACCTCAACGTGTCTTGAGGTTCAACTCATTTCTCGCAATATGAGTTGAATTTCTTTTTGAAAGACAGAAATTGAAAATACCTCAGCAAGTGAACCGAGGATCAACTCACCTTCGCAATATGAGTTGATTTTTGAAAACAGAAATTGAAAATACCTCAACGTGTCTTGAGGCTCAACTCATTTCTCGTAATATGAGTTGAATTTTGAAAACAGAAATTGAAATTACCTCAGCGTGTCTCGAGGCTCAACTCACCTCTTGCAATATGAGTTGATTTTTTTTGAAAAACAAAATTAAAAATACCACAGCATGTCTTGAGGCTCAACTCATTTCTCGCAATATGAGTTGAATTTTGAAAACAGAAATTGAAATTACCTCAACGTGTCTTAGGCTCAACTCATTTCTCACAATATGAGTTGAATTTTGAAAACAGAAATTGAAATTACCTCAAGTGTCTTGAGGCTCAACTCATTTCTCACAATATGAGTTGAATTTTTTTTTGAAAGACAGAAATTGAAAATACCTCAGCATGTGAACTGAGGCTCAACTCACCTTTCGCAATATGAGTTATTTTTTAAAACAGAAATTGAAAATACCTCAACGTGTCTTGAGGCTCAACTCATTTCTCGTAATATGAGTTGAATTTTTTTTGAAAGACAGAAATTTAAAATACCTCAGCATGTGAACCGAGGCTCAACTCACCTCTCGCAATATGAGTTGATTTTTGAAAACAGAAATTGAAAATACTCAACGTGTCTTGAGGCTCAACTCATTTCTCACAATAAGAGTTGAATTTTGAAAACAGAAATTGAAATTACCTCAGCGTGTCCCGAGGCTCAACTCACCTATCGCAATATGAGTTGATTTTTTTAAAAAATAGAAATTAAAATACATCAGCATGTCTTGAGACTCAACTCATTTCTCGCAATATAATTGAATTTTGAAAACTGAATTGAAATACCTCAACGTGTCTTGAGGCTCAACTCATTTCTCGCAATATGATTGAATTTGAAACAGAAATTGAAATTACCTCAACGTGTCTTGAGGCTCAACTCATTTCTGCAATTGAGTTGAATTTTGAAAACAGAAATTGAAATTACCTCAACGTGTCTGAGGCTCAACTCATTTCCGCAATTGAGTTGAATTTTGAAAACAGAAATTGATAATACCTCAACGTGTGTTGAGGCTCAACTCATTTCTGTAATATGAGTTGAATTTTGAAAACAGAAATTGAAATACTCAGCGTGTCCGAGGCTCAACTCACTCTCGCAATATGATTGAATTTGAAAACAGAAATTGAAATTACCTCAGCGTGTCCGAGGCTCAACTCACCTCTGCAATATGAGTTGATTTTTTTTTGAAAACTGAAATTGAAATACCTCAACGTGTCTTGACTCAACCCATTTCTCGTAATATGAGTTGAATTTTGAAAACAGAAATTGAAATTACCTCAACGTGTCTTGAGGCTAACTCATTTCTCGCAATATGAGTTGAATTTTGAAAACAGAAATTAAATTACCTCAACGTGTCTTGAGGCTCAACTCATTTCTCGCAATATGAGTTGAATTTTGAAAACAAAATTGAAATTACCTCAACGGTCTTGAGGCTCAACTCATTCTTGCAATATGAGTTGAATTTTGAAAACAGAAATTGAAAATACCTCAACGTGTCTTGAGACTCAACTCATTTCTCGTAATATGAGTTGAATTTGAAAAGAAATTGAATTCCTCAGCTTCTTTTCTCGAATATGAGTAATTTTGAAAACAGAAATTGAAATTACCTCAGCGTGTCCCAGGCTCAACCACCTCTCGAAATATGAGTTGATTTTTTTTTGAAAAACAGAAATTGAAAATACCTCAGCATATCTTGAGGCTCAACTCATTTCTCGCAATATGAGTTGAATTTTGAAACAGAAATTGAAATTACCTCAACGTGTCTGAGGCTCAAATCATTTCTCGCAATATGAGTTGAATTTTGAAACAAAAATTGAAATTACCTCAACGTGTCTTGAGGTCAACTCATTTCTCGCAATATGAGTTTGAACTTTTTTTTTGAAAATTGAAAATGATCAGAAATTGGAAAAAAAATACCACTGACCACTCACCAATAGAGTGATGAAAACAAAATGAAATACCCAACGGTCACTCAACTCATTTCTCGCAATATGAGTTGATTTTTAAAACGAAATTGAAAATACCTCACTGTCGAGGCTCAACTC
>NW_024403553.1:0-10224 GCF_007990345.1 Gossypium hirsutum | reverse complement strand
GATGGCTTGATGATTCTTGAACCTCCTTTTAGCATTTTTTTTTTTGTGAGAGCACATATGTGCATTGGTTGCTAAATGGAGAAGAATCGGCTAGCAAGATGTGTGCTAAGGCCGAATGTAACTTTGCATGTTAATGAGCAATGCATGTGTTAAATTGATGAAAAGGGGGAGGATGCTTTACTAGTGTGTATATGTGTGTATTAAGTGTTGAAATCGACCCCAAAAATGGACATGCATATTCGGCCAAGGGCAAAAGAAATTAGCTAATATGTTGTGTTGATGCATGATTTTTGCATGTATGAGACTTTAATGTCTAATGTATAAATATGGGCTAAGTGCCTTGTGTTCATCTTTTGATGCCTAAATGATGAAATCAATTTATTTGTTTGATTAAGCTCAAGAGCAAAGGGGAAATAAAACCGATAAAGGGAAGGAAAAAGTGGTTGAATAGCTAGCGGAACCGTTCGACAACACCCGAGGTAAGTTCTTGAGTAAGAGAGCTTAAATTTCGATGTGATTAAATCATGCTCTATGTGTGGCTATTAAGCCGAAGGGGACGTGATTTGCGTAATGAATTGATGCTTGGCTGTAAAATCTCCCAATCCAAGGCTTGGCAGCCCGGACAATCCACCGTCGAAACAACCGGGAACCCCCCATTATTAAGGGATAATTGTATTTACGTATGTGTTCTGTATTAATATTTCGGGATATATCCTTTTACTATTTTAATAATATTGGTTTTCGCATCCAGGGTTGTATAAAAGGCGGAGCGAGCTATCGGCCTTCGGCTAAGTTAGTTTATTGTGTATGTGCATAAGGGTTGTTAATGTTGTGAAGCAAGTTAATATCGATAAATTGCGTATTATGAAATATTCCGTTTAGCTAAATGTGTGATATTCTTTGTTTATGCTGGAATTCCTTGCTCAAACTTACTAAGCATAAATTGCTTACTCGTTACATTGCTCCTCTGTTTATAGATTTTTGGTTCTCCAGCATCGGACTCGGGATCTTGAAGTCGAAGTCGCCCACACTATCAAAGGCTCTTTTGGGTACTATTTTGGTTGAATTTTGTTATGGCATGTATAGGACTACCCATTGTTGTCTTTCGAGTACTTTATGAAATGTATAAGTGTACAGCCATGCGAAAATGGCTTGTAGAAGTGGAGTATGGCATTAGACCAATTCGTATTTATGAATGTATAGATGGTTTCATGATGTAACTATGTTGGAATGGAAGTGTTGAGCAAATGATCAGCCACTAGAATGGCTAAGTATGATCATATGTGGGCTTATGTATGACAAGGCCATAGTTGGTCCATGAAACCCCAAATTAGGTAAGGTTCACTTGAAACAGAAGCTGAAGCAGCAGTGGTGTGGATTGGAAAAATCACAAATTTAGGAGTGGAATTAAATAGTGAATAAATTATGTAATCGAACCTTGATGAATCTACTTCATATGGAGAACGAAACAATTATAGGAACAGTACAGAAGAGATATTCGGGTCTTGTGGAACAGGGCCAGAACAGTTTCTGGATTCACTGTTCCGCCTTTGGAAATTCACTATAAATTGACCAGAGATAATTAGGGGTCATACCATATATGTATGGATTCCTCGCTGAGTCTAGTTTCCATAGAAAACAAACGGCATCAGTATGAAGCTCTGTGCAGAGAGATATCCCAGTCGTAATGGGAAAGGTCAGTGTAGTCGACCCCTGTAACATGGGAGACTTTGACTAATAAACTGTACTAATTGGCCGACCAAAATTCTAGAAAAAATCCATAGGTGGGGACATGAGTATAGTTTCAGGAAAATCACAAACTTATTTTGAGTTGTGAACTCAAGATTATTTTTGAAGCGACTAGTACTCAGACTGGGCAGTGTCTGGAAAAATTTTTCAAAGTTTGTTAACATCTCGTGTCCGACTCCGGTGTCGGTCTCGGGTTCGGGGTGTTACGTTAATTGTTCCAACATCTCCATTGGCTGAATGGAGCTTTAAAGTACCTTGAAAACTTGAATGGTCATCTTGAAATACATGGAACATGCCTGAAATGTCCCAAGGTATGCTCTTCCATAAATTCAGTCCATAAATGTGCAAATACATGAACATTCAGCAGCCCCCTCTTGCATGAACGTCCCAAGTACTTGTGTTCCCTTAAATGCCTTCCATTGAACCTCCATTATGCATGAACACTCCCATACATTGCACCAAGCCGTTCATGAACCTATAGCAAATAAAATCAACAAATTAAATGCATTCTAGAACAATAATTTGGCAGCATGTGAAAACAATAACTTGCACAATAAATTCGACTAAACCTATTAATTCTTGTAATAATTTAAGACATATTAAACACTCATAATTAATTAAAACATAATTAAAACATGTAATAAGCTGACAAGTTATTCAGAGCTGTAACTAAATTAACTAATTAACTTAAATACTTAATTTATTCCAGCAATTAAAATTAAATGAACTAAAGAGCTAATAACGAGCTCAATGAGCTGAATTAAGCTCGTGGAAGCTGACTTGAGCTCGAATGAGCTGACTTGAGCTCGAGTGAGCTGAATTGAGCTCGAATTGAGCTCGAGTGAGCTGAACCGCATGGAAATAAGTTTGATTGAGTTGAAAATGAGCTTCATCTTGCACTTGGGTCCCTCGTGTTTAGGCTAATCTCGATGGCAACGAGTGGTGCCATAACATGATGCGATTGGGATCGCATCAGATGATTAAATATATTAACTAAATGCAATGATCCCTAATACAAATTAGCCTAAGTATGCAAACTATATGAATGAAATAGATTTTAGTAAAATTAAACACAATTTGCAACAATTATAACGTAAATAAACTAGGATAATTACTTTAATTAAACTCAATTTATTATCAACATGCTTAATAACATTAGGAAAAACATTCCATGGCAACTCGATCTTTCATGAGCTTGGAAATCACATTAGGTCCTTTCGAAATCCTTTACTAAGTAAATACGCATTTTACTAATCCTTATTTACTAAGGGTTTCTTAGCATTCGTGTAAGGTAATAGGGATGTGTTAGGTTTGAAACAATTTAATCACACAAATCTAAAACTATGCAGATAATAGAGCTTGGTTAGAGCTGTTATGCAACCTACAATTCAATCGGGTTAGGATCTAAATTGAGCATGCACATTTCAATTATGCTTCCATTAGCCGTCATCTGGTTAGGATCGCTCAGCTAATTCAGGTGCATTTCAATCACGTATGAACGAAATATAGACTTTATTTTAATTGAAAACATGATCGATTGAGGCACAAACATTAAATAAATGTTATTTAATCAAAATAATCATCCTAGCTTAAATGAAATTAAGCTATCATTGTTGTAAACAAGAAAAAAGAACATATATCAAACATCTTTAAATTAAATTTAAAGAATAGAAAGATTAAACCCAATTCAGAGTGGCTATCACCCAAGACTTTGAATGATGAGGCTCATCGTTTCTTTGCGTTGCTCCTTTGCTGATGGCTCTCCAAGGTGGCTGACCAAGGGTTCTTGAAGAGGCTAAATTGCTAAAATCCTTATGCAAGGATGATGAAGGGGAAAGATAGCTAAAAGAGTTGAGAGAATGATGAATGAGTGAGAGATGATGGGATGATTGAAAAAGTGAGAAATGAGCTCCTATTTATAGGTGAGGCAAGGGAGCTAGTTTGCTAAAAATAGGAGTGTCCATCCTTTGAAACTTCCTCCAAGAGTGACTGGCCATAAATTGAGGAAAGGTGGCTAATTTTTCCTTGATATTTGGTCAATTTGAATGTCATAACAACTCAAGACTAAGACTCAATCATCAGCAAAACTTTGGGAAAATCTCTGATTTCTTTAGCTCTTCAAGGACTTTGTATAATTGAAGCAAAAAATGGTTTATGACATCCATGTTGTGTAGAAAAATTGGGTTGACTTGGTCCCCAATTTGGATGATTTTGCAATTACAAGAAAACTCTCAGACCTGTCCAAAAATAGTAAATAGTTTAGAGAACCAAATAATATAATTTAACCACTTTAATTAATCAATTTACTTAATTAATTAAAACCCAATTTATTAATGAGATATTAAAAATGAATTATTAAATATAACTTTATATTTATTATTTAATTTAATCATACATGGCCCACTTTATAGCTTAAAAATATAATATGCTCAAATTAATATAAAATAAGTCATTTTATGCATAAAATCACATTTTAATAATTTCTATGTCCTAGTTTCATATTTTCGCATATTTCATTAATTTATTAAACAATTACTTGGTTTTAATAACAAATTTAAGTAAAAAGGTAATGAATTATATAGGAAAAATCCTATATATATTTTAATTTACACTATCCGTAGTGATGCCACCCTTTTTAGGAACGATTGCACTAGGCTTACCCAATTGCTATCAGATATAAGGTAAAAAATTCCAGCATCAAGCCATTTTATAATTTATTTCTGAACAACTTCCTTCATCTTCTCCTTTAATCTTCTTTTTTGCCCAATCAATTGCTTGTCTTCATCTTTCAACTTGAACTTGTGCATGCAAAAGGATGGACTAATGCCCCAAATATCATATTCCTTTAATCGTCAAGCAACTTCCATTGTCATGCTTGTTAGCTTGAACTGTCGCTGCACTTTCCAGTGTCAGTGAACACAATAACACTTCCATGCTAAAAACATTCAAACCTAAAGATTAAGAGTAGCAGTAAGATTAAATAAAATAGCATTTAACCCATAAATCATGTGTACTTCCGTATAAAAATGAAATAGAAAGTAATCACCATCGTTCAGAAAAGAAATATAAATGACACAACTGAAGAGTACTATTCCTAGAAAATCTCGATTTGATCTCTCAACTCCCACTTGTGTCAAACTCAGGGCTCCTCGTCAAGAGATGATAGGCGTCCATTTCATGTCGGTTCACCAAAAGGAAGCTTAACCCACCATAGCAAAATACGTCAAAAGATAGGTTGATGAAGATACTTTCCCAAAAAGCCATATATGTTTTCTTTTCACGTGAATATTTATATCCTTCCCAAATAGCCCAGGTGTCCTTTCATCAAAATCATGTTGCCTCTGTACGTACAAGATGGTTATACTAGATTGGACAATGCACATATTTTTGTTTTTATCCGGATAGCTGTCAGGTGCAGCAACAATTCTAGGCGCAATCTGAAAATAGTCGTGCAATGACGTTGGTACCAAAACATGACAAAATTAAGGATAAATAGGCTAAGATCCACTGAGTTATAAAATGCAATTTCTTGAACTTAAAATGCTGAAATATGTGCTAAAAATAACTAAATAGGAACAAATTAATCAATAAGTAGGGAGAAAACATATGTTCTTTCTAGTATTATCATTGACCAAGGGTCAATCAGTGCATCCATGGTAACATCAAAGAGATAGAATGTACCGGTAGTAACATTAAGCGTGGTAGCTTCCTCCTTAATCCGGACGGCATATGCTCGAGCAGACGCTCTAGCTCCAGATCTAACAATTGAGTATTTGGTCCCACTTTGATTTGCTCCAGTATTACTGCTCTGACTAGGACGTTTACCTTTCTAAGGAGTAGACAACTGCTTTACACTCCACTCATCAGTGTCTCCACTTTTCTCAAGCAATTTCTCATTATATGATATGTTGATCCGCATCTTAAAATACACCTAACTTGGTCATGCATTCACCAGCATGCAAGTTTCCACAATGTTCACATACAGGTCTCAGAGCATCACAGACACTATCGACACTATCTGTATGTGCTGACTGAAATCTCGAATCATTTTGCCTAAATATATTTTTTCCAGATAGTAAAGTATATCAACGGAAGGCTTCCCTTTATTTCTGTAACAGAGGTGCTGAAAATAGTCTAGATGAACTTCGTCTACCAAAATCTCAAGCTTTTCTTTCATTCTATTTCTTATTGTTACATATTCTTCCATATTTTGCGCTCGATCAACTAATACCACGAACTCTCACAATTCAATCGCGGCAACTAACATTTTAATCTCATTATTTAACCCGTCTTCGAAATGGACACACATCTTTTCCTCAGTCAATATAATTTCTCGAGCATATTTGCTAAGTTGCACAAACTCTCACTTGTATTCAACTACAATTTTATTTCCCTGTTTCAATTCAAGAAATTAGTTCTTTTTTCCTATCCAAGTATCGTTCTCTAACATATTTCTTTCTAAACTTGAATCTAAAGAAATCCCAGCTAATCATGTCTCTCGGTAGAACCACTGCTAATGTTGACCACCAGTTATAGGCTTCATATTTATGTAACAATATAACACATCTGAGAAAATCATCAGGGGACGTAATAGCCCGTTTTGAGTGAAATCAAATAGTGGTTTTAGGACCACAAATTTGACATGAAAATATTTATTTTATTATTACTTTAATGTCTACAGCATGTTAGTATTTTCGTACAAAAATTTCGTTAAGAAATTTTACCGTTTCTGTAACTGTTTGTTTTTAGTGGAATCAAAACAGTGGTTTCGGGACAACAAATCCGAAAGAATATTTATTTTATAATTATTTTATTTCCTATAGTATGATAGTAATATAGTATAAAAATTATGTTAAGAAATTTTACCGTTTACTTGCTCAATTTGATAAAAAGGACTAAATCACGTAAAGTGCAAAAGTTGAGTTCTAATAGCTAAAGGTATTAAATAGCTATAGAACTTTAAAGTAGAAGTCCTTATATGGTAATTAAACCATAAATAAGATAGTGGAATATGATGGCTTGGCATTTTGTGCAATTTTTAATGTTTTTAAAGGTTTACTAAGTAAATTGGTAATTAAATGATAATTAAAAATAAGTAAAATGCTTTCATCTTCTTCATTTCATCAAAAAACCACCAAACTTCTTGTTCTTCTAAGCTAGGGATTCGACCACCTTAATCTTTGCAAAACTGGTATGATTTTTGTCTCGTTTTATATCTTTCTATGTTTTCGAGATTATTGTAGCTTAATCTAGCTAGCCCAGGGACTAATCTGTGAAACTGTTGAATTGTTAAGGTTTTTCCATTGTTCAATATACATGAGTTTTGATGTTTGATGTTAGAAAATGGATGGTTGTTGATAGATAAACAACTTTTGTAAAGAGATTTTTGATGAAATTGTCTAATAGGGATTAAATTGAAAATTAGAAAATATTACACGGTGAAATTGTGAAGTAAATAAAATATAGGGCATGCTAGGAACCTAATTGATATTCGGCCATAGTGGGTTTGGTGGAATTTCATGAATTTCCATTTTTATGAGCTAGGAACTAAATTGCAAAGGGATTAATAGTATATGGGCAAAATTATAATTTTTCTAAAATATGTTTTTGGGTGAAATTCAGTGAATTATATATTAAATTGAGTTAAATTTATCCGTATATATTAAGACAGACCTCGTACGACTTTAGATTGGGGAAAAGAGAAAGTCTCAGATAAATCGCCTCCGTATCTACTTATACTCGTCAATTTAAGTTCGTGTAATTAAATCATGTTTATATGTTTTTAATTAAAATATATATGTTATGAATTTTCATACATAATTACTGAGTGCATACCCAACGATGTACGACAATTACCGATTCTCGTTTGAACCTTAGGAATCCGTAGGATACAAATGACATGTCATTAGGGTTACATGATTTGAGTACTGGTCCTAAATGTCCTACCGATGGCTAAGGTCCTGCATGTGTTGCAGATATTCCATAGTTTGTGTGAGCAGCATCGTGTAGCTATATTCTGACCCACAGCTCGTGTGAGCATACTGATTTATAGCTCGTGAGAACATACCAATGTACAGTTCGAGTGAGCATACCGGTTCACACCTCGTATGAACATACATGTACATGAATTGATGAATTAAAGTTATATGAGCTACCACATTATGTGTGAGCTATCCCGGGTAACCAACAGTATTCTAAATGGTTTAACGGGCAATACTCTAATACAAAATGATAAGAGTTCAATACAGACCATTATCGAGACACATAAATTACATAGAGATGTTATTACATGGTATATGGAAACATGAAATGGATGATAGATGTATATAGAACATGATCAATTGTTGTGTTCATCCATGTTTATTGACTTATATATGTATTTACATAGCTAACATGGTTGGTCTATATGTGTTTAGGCATTTGGCCAAAATTGTGTTGGGATATGCTTTGTTTACTTACATATTATATGACTAAATGGTAAGTTAAATTCTATATTATACTAACTTACTAAGCTTAAATGCTTACCCTATGTTATTTTTTGTGTTTTATAGTGAGTCGAAAGCTCGTTAGGGTTGGAAGCTTGTCGGAGTTATGTCACACTAGCCATCATTTTGGTACATTCCGTTGTTTAATTTTGGTTATAATGGCATGTATAGTATTTTGGTTAATGTTGCCTATATCTTTTATTGTGAATATGGTCATTTAATTTGGCTTGTGTTTGGCATATTTTGGTATGTATACAAGTAGCTTTAAAATGATTAATGAATGACTTAATATGGTGGAATGATGGAAGATGAGATGATAGTTGAATATGCATAATATTGTGGTTTGTGACTTGTTGAGAATTGGTACTTTGTTTGAATAGCTTAAATGCCTATTGATACTAAATATAGAATGACATTTTGGTACCAAATGGTTGTGTTTTGATAAGTAAATGTGTAACACCCCGAACCCGAGACCGTCACCGGAGTCGAACACGAGGTGTTAACAGACTTTAAACCACTTATAAAAAAAATTTCCCAGACACTGCCAATCTGCGTACTAGTCACTTTAAAAATCATATCTTGAGTTCAGAAACTCGGAATCCAGTTCCGTAAATTTTCCCTGAAACTAGACTCATATTCCCATCTACATATTTTTTTCTAGAATTTTTGGTTGGGCCAATTAGTACAGTTTATTAGTCAAAGTCTCCCATGTTACAGGGATTGACTACACTGACCTTTGCGCATTACGACTTGGATATCTCCCTGTACAGGGCTTCAATACTGATGTCGTTTGTTTCTATAGAAACTAGACTCAAATAGGAATCTATACATATATGGCATGACTCCTAATTATCTCTGGTTAATTTATAATGAATTTCCAAAGTCGAAACAGGGAATCCAGAAACAGTTCTGGCCCTGTCTTACGAGAACCAGAATATCTCTTAACATACTGTCCATATGATCGTTTCGTTACTTTCATATGAAAATAGATTCATCAAGGTTCATTTACATAATTTATTCACTATTTAATTTCATTCCTACTATTTTTAGTGATTTTCCAAATCTACATCACTGCTGCTGTCAGCATCTGCCTTTAAGGTAGACCTTACCTATTTCATAGTTTCCATGATTCAACTAGCCCTTTTAGCATAAATAGCACAATTTATGATAGTGATTAACCATTCCCATGGCCAATCCTTGTTAAGCATATCCACACCAAATGATTATAACATTATACTCAAACATATATAAGCCATTTTCGCATGGCTATCCAAAATTATACAAGTCCAAAGGGTCCATGACCCACAACAAAAGGGTAGTCCTATACATGCCATTTCGAAGTTCAACCAAAATTGTACCAAAAGGGGGGGGCTTTGATAGAGTGGGCGACTTCGACTTCAAAATCCCGAGTCCGATAGCTGGAGAACCAAAATCTATAAAATAGAGAATCAAGGAGACGGAGTAAGCAATTTATGCTTAGTAAGTTTTGAGCAAGGGATTCCAGCACAACAAAAGTATAGCATTCATGTAGCTAAACGGATAATTTCATATGCACAATTTTTCAATATCATACTTACTTCACATTACCAACCCTTTTATTCATACACAAAGATGAACTTAGCCAAAGGCCGGTAGCTCATTTATCAACTGAGCGAATACTTATTTGTAAGGGCTCAACTAATTCAAAGCACATACGAAACATACCTCAATGTTGGGATGTTTCAAGCGTATTAACTGAAATTTTTACAGCAAGATCATTCATTCCCAAATCACGTACCTTCGGAATTTAACCGGATATAGCTACTCGTTCAAATGCCTTCGGGACATAGCCCGGTTATAGTAACTCGCACAAATGCCTTCGGGACTTAACTCGGATTTAGTTACTCGCACAAATGCCTTCGGGCTTAGCCCGGAATTAGTATCTCGCACAAATGCCTTCGGATCTTAGTCCGGATATGGTCACTTAGCACAAAGCCTTCGGGACTTAGCC
>NW_024403552.1:0-10229 GCF_007990345.1 Gossypium hirsutum | reverse complement strand
CCTTGTTAATCATATCCATACCAAATGATTATAACATTATACTCAAACATATATAAGCCATTTTCGCATGGCTATCCAAAATTATACAAGTCCAAAGGGTCCATGACCCACAACAAATGGGTAGTCCTATACATGCCATTTCGAAGTTCAACCAAAATTGTACCAAAAGGGGGGGGCTTTGATAGTGTGGGCGACTTCGACTTCAAAATCCCGAGTCCGATAGCTGGAGACCCAAAATCTATAAAACAAGAATCAAGGAGACGGAGTAAGCAATTTATGCTTAGTAAGTTTTGAGCAAGGGATTCCAGCACAACAAAAGTATAGCATTCATGTAGCTAAACGGATAATTTCATATGCACAATTTTTCAATATCATACTTACTTCACATTACCAACCCTTTTATTCATACACAAAGATCAACTTAGCCAAAGGCCGGTAGCTCATTTATCAACTGAGCGAATACTTATTTGTAAGGGCTCAACTAATTCAAAGCACATACGAAACATACCTCAATGTTGGGATGTTTCAAGCGTATTAACTGAAATTTTTACAGCAAGATCATTCATTCCCAAATCACATACCTTCGGAATTTAACCGGATATAGCTACTCGTTCAAATGCCTTCGGGACATAGCCCGGTTATAGTAACTCACACAAATGCCTTCGGGACTTAACCCAGATTTAGTAACTCGCACAAATGCCTTCGGGACTTAACCCGGATTTAGTAACTCGCACAAATGCCTTCGGGACTTAACCCGGATTTAGTAACTCGCACAAATGCCTTCGGATCTTAGTCCGGATATGGTCACTTAGCACAAAGCCTTCGGGACTTAGCCCGGACATCATTCAAATAACCATGCACATTTAACAATAAATCATGGCACATTCGTATTTCGTTTTCGTTAGCAAAACTCAAACACAAGACACTTATCATTCTTGCAATTTCGGCTCAATAGCCACACACAAGGAGCATGATTTTGATTTGCTTAAAACATGATCTAATCAAATCATAATTTAAGCTCTTTTACTCAAGAACTTACCTCGGATGTTGTCGAACGATTCCGATAGCTATTCGACCACTTTTTCCTTCCCTTTATCAGATTTAGTTCCCCTTTGCTCTTGAGCTTAATTAAACAAATATATTGATTTAATCATTTGAGCATCGAAAAGAGGAACACAAGGCACTTAGCCCATATTTATACATTAGACATTAAAGTCACATATGTACGGAATCATGAATCAAACTCAACATTTTAGCTAATTTTCCCCCTTGGCCGAATTTTCTAAGCCAAGACAAAAGCATCAATATGCTTGCCTCTAACCGAATACATGCAACACCAATCTCCTTCCTATGGCCGAATATGCATGTCTATGTTGGGGCCGATTGCAACACTTACTACATTCTACAAGTATGGTCACTTGTATTGACTAAACACCATTTTGTTTCAAGTTCAAAACTTGGCTAATACACACATATATACACTAGTAAAGCATCCTCTCCCTTTCCATCAATTTAACACATGCATTACTCATTAATATACAAAAATTATATTCGGCCTTAGCACACAACTTGCTAGCCGATTCTTCTCCATCTAGCAACTAATGCACATATGTGCTCACTCAAAAATGCTAAAAAGAAGATTCAAGAATCATCAATCCACCATCACATGCATCATTAACAAGCTTCATATTTAGCATGCAATGGCATTAACACAAAATCCACCTAGGCCGAATATCATCCCCATGACATAGCAAAGATTTGAACCATGGGCTAATTAGAACTCAAGCTAGCAACTAAAAACATGCATGAATCTCATGGCACAACCTCAAACATACCTTGATCTAGATACAAGTATGGCCAAACCTCCTCCTAATCCTCTTCCAAACCAAACATGAAGCAAGAACTCCTTCCTCCTTCCTTAGAATTTTCGGCCAAAAGAAGATGAAAAAGGATGAACAAAATTTTTCTTTTCTTTCGTTTAACTCACGGCAATGGGGGGGCATGGATGAGACCATTCTTTTTTTTTTCATCACTCCTCCCTTTCATTATTTAATTACCATGCTCATTATTTTATTGTTTCCACCCATGATGCACCAACACAACATGTCTATGACATGTCTTGCCCATCACACTTGGTCTACCATACTTGTCATGGCCGGCCACTACTAATAGAGGGGGGGAAATTGACATGCAAGTCCCCCTTTTTCAACATGCACTAATAGGTCCTTATGCTTTGACCTATCACATTTCAAAATTTTCTCACATAAGTCCTATTTACTAAAACTCACATGCAATCGACTAAATCGAAGCTTGAAATTTTCACACATTCATAATTACATATTCTAGACAATAAATATCACATTCGAACATTTCGGTGACTCGGTTTAGCGGTCCCGAAACCACTTCCCGACTAGGGTCAATTTTGGGCTGTCACAACTTCACCACTTGCTTCCTTGTGATATATTTTACACAATTAATTCCTCAAAGCCCAATTTACCAGAACCCTTTCTCTTATGGAATTAAAATTAATTAAAACTACCGGGTTTATCCTAAGCAGAGGCCACCAATATGATTAATCCTACACATAACAAACAGAACACAGAATTTTTAATTTTACAAATTTTTTTCAGAATTCCAAAAATTTTGGGCGATACAGCATAAAACTATTGAAAATTACTGAAGTAGCTTGTATAGTTGCTAAGTTACGAAAATTACCCCTAAAGAGCAAAATTACCGATATACCCTAGGGTTTAAACTGGCTAAACTGCATGATTGATTAATACTGTATTTTACATGATATGCTTTTATTAATATCTGTTGCATGGGATTGGGGTATTGATGGAGGAAGTATTGAAAGTTGTTCATCCACGTACTGGAGGCTTTGCCTCAACTTACTGATATTTGAGCAGCGTTGCTGCAACTATGGAGTGTAGGGCTGGGTGGGTTGAGATATTCCCCACATGGAGTGTAGGGCTGGTACGGGTGCAGTGTAGCGGTTGGTGGGTTGAGTAGTCTCCCCAGATGGGTTTGCATGCATTACTACTATTGTTACCTATGTTACTGAACTGGGCCTATGGGCCACACTGTTATGTAAAAAGGGGCTAAGGCCTTGCTACTGTATTCTGAAAAGGGCTTCAGTCCACTGTGTACTGTTATCTGAATAGGGCTTAGGCCCAATGGGCTCGAGCTGATCTGGGCTTTGGATGGGTTTCTGTATGCACTGAGTTTCCCAAACTCACCCCTTCCTCTTCCATCCTTGCAGGTGAGCCCTAGTTGGTGGACTTGGAGCTGGGCGGGATTCAGAGTGGCCATGAAGATTGATTGCCGATTTTAAATAAGTTTAGCATTTATTTTAGATTATTTTTTATGCTTAAAGTTGTAATAAGGCCGCTCTTTTTAATTAATTTTATTTTGGGGATTATGAAACTGGTTAGCACTAGGGTTCGTTTTATAAAAAAACTACTTGTTTTTAAAAGATCACAATGACGCGCAAAGTTTCCGCAAAGTAAATGTTTTTTCCAAGAAAATAAATATTTTAAGCAAACTTATACTTGTTTTAATGTTCGTAGACACGTAACCTGCTTAAAGTGTGGCAATGGATGTGTGCATGTCTAGGATTGGATCCGAGAAGAGCTTGGTACTTAAGCGGTCCTATAAGACTCACCTCCTCTTTTCTGGCTTCCTACCTGGTGCACAGCTTCCATTCACTTTAACTTAAAACAAGAACAGATTTTTGCTAAACTCTAAACAAAGAATTTAGATAAACACATGTTTTTTTGAAACATCTCCATGTGACATACTAAATTCGGCCGTCACGTCTGGGTCGGGTTTGGGGTGTTACAATTTTAGCATGCCCCTTTGTGATTTAGGAGCTAGCATAAATTTAATGCCCTTATCAGTCTATCAAACACTCGAACTTACGGATCTCAAAAGCACTTCAATAACTGATCTACTATTAAATACACTATTATTTACTTTCTTTTTACACATAAGCTTCACTTGTTTGATAGTTAAATTAAAGCATCTTAGTATATATTTAGGTTTTCATACTTAAAGTAGTAATTTATGCTCTTAAAGTAGTAATTTATGCCTATATAAAGGCCATTTTAGTTAGGTTCAACACACAATTTTTAGGGTTTTGATTCTTAAGTTTTTATTTAATTCTTAGTTTTTACTTAGGTTTTCTTTTATGTTCTTGTAATCAGAAGATCTTATTCTAAAGTGAGAATTCCGTGAAGGAAGATTATTTCAGATTCATGTTTTCATCTATAAATCCATGAGCATCTCTTTTCCTTATTCTCTACTTTATATTCCTTTCTTTAAACATTGTTAGATGAATGTATGTGTAAAAATTAGAATCAATTTATGCTTTCTACATATTTTGCATGTTTCAATTACTTTAACTTAATTAATTGATTGAAGATAGAGTTTCTTAGTAGATCAGTTGTTTGGGAGGAGAAGATTAAACCCTTAGCTTGATAACCCTAGGAAGCCATTTAGGTGGGAATTAACCCAAAATTGGTATGGCCTATCCATGAACACATTAACTGTAACACATCTAACCCATATCTGTCGTTAGAATAAGGTTACGAAGTATTACCATAAAAACATAACTCAAATAATTCATTTCAAATGTTTCATAATCATTACAAAATTTCAATCAATCATACGCATAAAGTCCCTAATTCGAGCCCTCGAGGCCTTAGAAATACTTTAGAAATTATTCGGGACTAAATTGAAAACATTTAAAACTTCTTGGAAAAAGATGGAAAAATTTACACTGCAGGGTTCACACAACCGTGTGGCCAGGTTGCGTGACTCACACGACTGAGATAGATACTCGTGTCTCAAGTTGTGTGGACATTCGAAGTAGGGACACATGGCCGTGTCCCAGCTTGTGTCCGTGCCTGTATAACTCTCTGACTTGGTTTATATAGCCAAGCCACACGCCTGTGTGCCAGACCATGGAACTCTTAAAATGCAACCTTTAAAACCTACTAAGGACACACGACCTTGTTGCATGGCCGTGTGACACACACGAATGAGACACGTGGCTTTGTCTCGAGCTATATGGACAAGAAATAGGCCATTTTCAAGCCATTTCTCTCACCCAAAACATGTTCATACATACAAGCCATTTGCACCTATTTTAAGCATTCAAAAATGTACCTAAAATGTACATGATAAAACTAGATCAATATGGCATTTTTGCGTATAACCAATATGCCCAAAAGGCACCTCAAACATAAATATTAAAATCAACCTAAACACATACATTTTTTGGCATAAATCAATATACACAACCACAAATCATCATGCCAAGACATAGCACAACTGACCATATGTCAAATCTCAACAAAATATACCAAATTAATCATTAAAAACATACATCTACTTGACCATTTCAACATTAACCATTTAAGCACCAAAATGTTAAAATGTCATCACTCATAAAACCACATATATATACATGCAAACACATACCACTTTGGCCATAAAACCATGTATTAATTTGACCATATTAAACATAACCAACAAGAAATCAATAGTACCTTAAGTACCTCAAATATAAGGCAACCTTTTATGTCATAATCATAAACCAAAATGACATATACATGTCAAACTTATTAATTAAACATTAGACATAGTCCACCTATACATGCCATTATAACCACGACTAAAACCTCAAAATCTACCGATAAATTTGATGGATAGTGTGATGGACCTCCGACTAGCTTCCAACCCAATCAAGCTTCCTATAATCTGTAAAGTAAAGGAAAATAAGCCAATCGAAACCATCCTTTTCATATTTGATGAACACTTGATCGCGCTATTTCGTGATGGGTTTTAAATATTTATAATTAATCGTTCTTGAAACTACTATTATCGTGATGTAGACAAGCGTACCTATTGAACAATAGTATAGTTTTAGCAAGACCGGATTGTCGAACCCAAAGGAACTAAAAATACTAGTAATGACTGTCTTTTTATTATCTAGCCTAAGAATAAAGTGGTTTTTGTTTTAATTAACTAATTATCTAAACTAAGAACGCACAGAGAATGGAATTGGGGAATTGCTTTTGGAAAAATCGATTGAATGAAGACAATACCTAAGGAAAATCCACCTAGACTGTACTTGTTATCCTGGCTCGAATTGGACGATTTATTCATTTAACTTGTTCCATAGAGATCCATAAGTTATGTTATTATCCCTATTCAAGAATAATAACGTCTAATCCCTAGATTGAATTTTTGAGACTTTTCTCTAATTAACATTCTAGGGTTGCATTAACTCGGTCTATGGATCCCCTTATTAAGTTTCACCCTAATCCAGCAAAATCTTGTTACCCTATGTCTAGGCGCGCAATCAACTTCGCTTAATTATGATAAATGTACTCTTAGACAAGGTCTATTCCTCCTCTGAATAAGAGCTTATCTTGAATCAGTATCCCGGGATATCAAAACAAGAATTAAGAACACATAATTAAAAACAAGTTAAATATTTATCATACAATTCAGAAAATAATAACAAGATTCATCTTAGGTTTCATTCCCCTTAGGTATTTAGGGGATTTAGTTCATAACTAAATAAGAAAACATCTCATAATAATAAAGAATACAAAACATAAAGAAACCCAAAACTCCTGAAGGGGAATTGAGGAGAGATCTTCAGTCTTGATGATGAATCCGGCTTCTGAGATGAATCAATCGACTTCCTTGGAGTATTCCTTACTCTCTATTCTGTGTCTCCTTTTCTCCTCTTCTAGGGTGTATTTATAGGCTTTGGAATGCCTATGAGCCCTCAAATTAGCCTTTTCCGAATTGGACTCAACTTTGGCTCGGCAGGGACACGCCCGTGTGACACGCCCGTGTGCGATTACTTCAGGCCGTGCACGAGCCAGTTAGAATGGCACGGGCGTGTGGGATGCCCGTTTGAGGAAGTCTAGGCCGTGCTGAGTTCGTACTTTGGCCCATTTTCTCCATTTTTGGTCCGTTTCTAGTTCTTTTCGCTCTCCTATGCTCTCCTAAGTATAAAACACGAAATTAAAGCATTAGGAGCATCGAATTCACCAATTCTAATGGAAAATCATCCATAAAATGCTTTAAACATGGGGTAAAATATGTATAAATTACGGTTTATTGACACTATAAAGACGGTTGAAACCCCAATACACATTTCAAATTTTTCTGTAATGCCCCGATTTTTGGGCCTGGAAGTATTGGGCCTTGAGTCTGGGTTCGGGTGGAAATGGCCCGAATAATTTGGATGTTAATATTATTTCGTATGTTTAGTTTAGTAATTAAATAAATTACGAAGGGTTTATGGTGTGGGAAAAAAAGGCCCAAGAGTAAATTTAATTTGAGGCAGTCCTGAATTTTATTTTAGGAGAGAGGGTTCTGGCGATATGGGCTTTTAAAGTTGAGGTGGTAAAATAGGACACAAATAAGGCCTTAGTAAAGTGGCAAGGTGGCGCCACTAAGTTCCTTAAAAAATGGCGTCTGGGAAGGAATTAAAGGCCCAGGGTTCAAGTTGCAAGGTAAGCATATTGTTACTTTTAATTTTAGGCATGTGCCGGGCATGTGATCACTTAAGTGAATTTCGGCAAGGGCCTTAGGGAGGTTGGGCCGATTGTTTTAGTTGATATTAGGGTTAAGTTGTAATAAGGCCTTTATTAGTTTTATTTTGGGTTTTAAATTACTTAAATTTTTTCAACTTGAGATTCACACACTTAAATGATCCTTAAAATTGGATAGCCTAGGGCGCGTTTATAAAAGTTACTTATTTTCAAAATATCACAATAACTGAGCAAAGCTTCCGCAATGTAAATGTTTTCAAAGGAAATAAATATTTTAAATAGACTAAAACTTAATTTTTGTTCGTGGACAAGTAATAAGCTTAAAGTGTGGCAATGGATGTGTGCATGTCTAGGATTGGATCATGGAAGAGCTAGGTACTTAAGCAGTCTAATTGACTCGCCTCCTCTTTTCTTGGATCCTACCTGGTGCGTAGTATCCATTCACTTTAATTTAAAACGAAAATTCTTAAACATAAGAAAGATTTTAGATAAACATGACTTCTCTAATAACGCTCAATGTGACACGTCAGATCAGTCGTATGTCTAGGCAGGTTGGGGGTTACATTTCCATATTCCAACTATGGTCTTACATTGCACTGCACGGCTTGCCATGGTCTTATGCTTATAGTGCCATAACCCAGTTATGGTCTTATCATTAGAATGCATAGCTACCATGGTCTTACATATATATATATGCCATGGTCCAGCCCTAGTCTTACATCTAAAAAACTGTCATAGCCTCGCTATGGTCTTACGTAAACATTGTCATGGTGCAACCATGATCTTGTACATTTTTAATATTGTGTGGCCATAGTGTCTTTCAACCCTGGTTTAATTCGTTTCATTCAAGCTGACAAATTGATTCACATATATACACAAATAGATAATACTTTATCGAAATAGTAATTAATTGTACTAACCAAGTTACAAACTTACCTGGCTAAATGCAGAATGACAAAGTTTAGGGGCATTTTGGTAAAGCATTTTGGTAACTTTTTATTCTCCTCAACTTTCCACTTGATCTTGATCTAAATTAATAATTTCATTAAATTTATTAATTTAGACAATAAAATAATGTATTTTATGCAATTTATTAATTTCAAAATTTTTACAAAATTAACCCTAACATTTTACTTTTATTCAATTTAGTCATTAAGCCTAAAACATGCAAATTAACCATTTTTAATGCCAATTCACATCGGTCAAATATTCATGGTACACAAGAAAGCCCCATTTACATAGTTTCATATCAAATCCTTTTAATTTTACTATTTCAACAATTTAATCCCTAATTGGAAAATTCATCAAAATCACTCAACACAATGCTTTTAAATATCAACCAAAATTTCAAATTCATCATTTAATAAATAAAATCGCATAGATTCATCAATGGCAACATTCAAAATCTTTAACAGTTTCAAATTGAAGGTACGGGCTAGCTGGACCTAGTTGCAGCGATCTCAAAAACATCAAAATTATTAAAAACAGGTAAGAATTACTTACCATGCAATAGGAAACCACCATGGTCGAACCTAGCTTAAAACGTCCATGGACATTCGATTGAAACAAAAGAGAAAGGAAGATGACAACCATTCATCTTTTATTTATGTTTTAATTAATTTATCAAATTACCATTTAACCTTTCTTAATAACTAATTAAAACATCAAATTCATGTCCATATTAGTCCAATAACTCTTTAAATGGTTTAATTTCCATTTAAGTCCCTTTTTCTTTATTCAATAAACCAATTAATCACTCAAATCAAATAGTGATCAAATTTTACATCTTTTACGATTTAGTCCCTTTTAATTAATTAACTATTGTAGTAACCTATTTTTGCCCAGGCCCGTGAAATGAAATAAACAAAATTTATAAACCAAATTAAATAAATAAAGTGTCCCTGTTAATGTCCAAATTACAATAACAGGCCTAAAGGCCTGATAACCAAAGTTTGGTTACATTTTATAGCCCAATTAGTCTAAACCTAAAGGCCTGATAACCCAAACCCGGTTACACCCATTAAACCATTTAACCCAACAAATAAACACGGCCCAAAGGGCCCAACCATAAACAGAAGACAGAAGGCCTAGGGTTTCTGAAACCCTAGGCGCCGCAAGCACCAGACGAAAGCCCCAAACTCGCACCGCAATCGGTGTGCCAATCCCACCACGACAGATTCGTGCCATCATTGCCTCAATCAGCGCACCAGTGAATCACCATCAACACCCATCATCGCCGGATTTCTCGCTGGTACCTGCAAAAAAAAGAAGAGAACAGCAGAGGCAATACAATATAGCAAGAAATAAAATCAAATATTGTAAATATTGTTAATGATGATTTCAGTGGCTATAAAGCCCGATGAAACATTAAGAGGGAGGGGACTAGTTTTTTTACAAGCATATACAATAAATACAGCAGTTATCGAAGAACAGAGGTGATTCGTTTTTATCTTTTCTTTTTGTTATGAATATGTACATATAAATACTAAAATAAATAAAAGAAATTTACCGTCGAATTTGCGCTGAAAATCAAGCTCTTGAGCTTCACCGCCAACTTGGCGAGTCGATGGCGGCGCGTGGGGTGGGGAGCCTGTGGACGGAGCTCGACGGAGCTCCGAGAGCCTATTCATCCTCTTTCAGGATATTTTTTTA